>NW_016164025.1:0-585 GCF_001687245.7 Rhagoletis zephyria | reverse complement strand
TAGTGATCGAATCCCAGTCGGTGGAGTAATTTTTTTTTGTTTTTTATGTAAATATATGTGGTCTGTTTTTTTTATAAAATTTTTATTTTTACATTTGCTTTTAAAAATCCCCACACAAATTTACATTAAGTACATATATACATATGTATATNTTTAAAAATCCCCACACAAATTTACATTAAGTACATATATACATATGTATGTCAGAAATCGTTGCTAAAAAATTTTTANTTTAAAAATGAAAAGCTTTTGATGCAATTTAATTTAATATGTATGTACAAAGATTTTATACATATTTGATGTAAAAATAAAAGACTGTTTTCGCATAGAGCATGAACCGAGAATTTTAAAAAATTTAATAGAAGTATGTATGTACGTATTCATATGTACATATCCAGTGCAAACAATTTTTTTAGAGTTTTCTGAATTGTAGAGAAATTTAAAAAAATTCGTAAAGATATCATCCGACTTTTTGCCGAATTTTCTAAAATGAAGGAATAAAAATAATGATGCTCTATTTTTCGTACAGAAATTTTTTTACGAGTTCGTGTCAACCACTTTATATAAATTTCTTTGAAGATTCGT
>NW_016164024.1:10603-33689 GCF_001687245.7 Rhagoletis zephyria | reverse complement strand
GGTAGAATTCTAGTTCACAACTAGTAGCTTTCCCTGCAGGGCATGTATGTCTGTATGCATGTATGTATGTATGTAAGTATGTGTGGCCGCGTCTGTGTTTGGGTAACTAAATTGGTTGCCATTTTTAATGGCTCGTTGATACGTAAATATTTGGAAAGCAATCTACCAAAGCAGTTTATTGAACTCGGCAATATTTTGCATGTCCTTTTAACGAATCCTCGCTTTCAAGATGTGGGGGGAATAAATATATAATGATGATGGAAAGTTGAAAAAGTCCAAAGGTCAGCAAATGCCGTGGCGGAATGTATGCACAGTGAAATAAGAAATGCAAGGCCAAGTATCTAAACTACACCAAATAACCATGCAAAAGTTTCTTAGTTATCCAAATTTGCAATATATTATAGAATTTTTATGCAAGGATACTTTAACTAAACTGCTGGCGAAGGTGAGCTCCATCGTTGCCAATTTTTTTTCTTTTTTTGTTTCACAACTTGGATTTCTTTTCTCTTCTACTCAATTAAAATCAAACAACCAGCAGTGCATTTGAAAATCATTTGCAATGAATGCATGCAACTTGTAGCGCAATAAAAGTTAATCACTGTTTAAAAATGCAACACACATACTTGGCACACATACTTGGCGCTACAACGACTTGCAACTCCCACTCCCTCACACACATATGCACATAAATACATACATACGAGTATATATGTATGTATGTGTGTATATCCTTTTAACGGCGGCAAACTAAATGCAATTGATGTGCGTTTTGCCATTTGTGAATTGCATCGGATTTGCTTCTTACGATGGCACACTACATTACTTTGATTTGAACCTAATCCCCAGGACATTTGCACTGAATGTGTGCACAACCAACTGGAAGACATTTCAACTCAGCTAGATTACTTACTACATACATGGGGAACCATCGACGAGTTGCAACGCCAGAGCTGGTTGGCAGTGTAAAGTGTCAAATGAGCAGAGAGTGAGAGAGCTGAGCATTTGATAAAGTTATATGTACTTGTCGATGTGCATAGACAGACAGACAGCAGATGTAATACGTATGTTTTAGTTCACGTATGAAAGATTTTAAGTCCTGCAATTCTTTTTATTTGCTTCTGCATTTGTTTTTGTGCTTCGTACTGCACTCAAGTGACAATGGAAATGGTAATGGCAATTGCTATTGCCACGACAAGCAAACAACATAATTGTGTAGTCTTTGGATAATTTCTTCCACTTAAGTTAATCCCTGTCTGCTGTAACTGAGAGCACATGGTGAGAGAGAGAGAACACCTCAAAGAGGATTTATTTTTAAGTTAAAAAATGAAATTCGTATCCAGAAAGTTTTGTTTTTAACTAAGTGTTGCAAAAATTTTGCGATCACTTATATATAAGAAACAAAAAATATAATTAAATATTGCACCGATAATTATTACTGAACAACGGAAAAGTTGTTTTCGTCTCGCGGGACAATTATTTTAAGATGTACATTATTTTCGTCTTCGCATAATAATTATATAGGATTTTTATTTTTTTTCGTCTCTCGGGACGTTTATTTCAAGACGAATATGGTTTACGTTTTCTCTCAATAATTATATGGGACTTTTATGGAAATGAAACTACTTAATTGAGTTTGGAGATTTGGCGCGTTAAATATTTAACGCCACGATTGTTCATGCCATCAAATCTGTATCGTTCGTTCGATTTTCAAAAATGACGTGTCAAATTAAAGCACTTTGCTTTTAGGTAGTTTCAGTTTTTTGAAAAGTGTTGCCAGATGTTAGCAAATCAAGTTCCAATAATCGAGTATGGAGATATTTGCGCATAATTTCGTGAAATCTGCTGTAAATGTACCGATTCTATTAAGAGAAAACGTGGGACGTAAATCATTGTCGTCCTGAAATAAACGTGACGAGAGACCAGAAAAATAAAAATCCCACATAATTATTATGACAAGACTTAAATAATTTTCGTCCTGATATAAACATCCCGCGGGATGAAAGAAATAAAAGTCCCACATAATTATTATGAGAAGACGCAGATCATATTCGTCTTGAAATAAACGTCCCGAGAGATGAATGAAAATAAAAATCCCATATAATTGTTATGAATAGACGTAAATAATTTCCATCTGAAAATAATCGTCCCGCGAGACATTAAAAACATATTTCTCGTAAATAATTATTATACAAAGACGAAAAAAATTTCTCTTAAAACTAGGTAATGTTTCGTTAATGTTGAAATTTGAATTACTATACCACTGGCGAGCTCACAACGATTTTTCGATCCACCCAGGTGACACCGCTAGAAAAGCGAATATTCTTACTATTTATTGCCTTGCTCCCTTTTCGATAGTAATCTAGCAGAGGTAATACCTTACCTAGAAAGCTTTCGGCAACGCCCATTTGACACCCAGCACTGAGCACATTTAAGCACTTGACTGATAGGCCGTTATCACAAAGTGTCTATAATTAAGAGCTTATTGTTTTTTATTGTGCTGGTCTTCAATTTGTGCCTCCAGCAATCAGCCAAAGCACTTAAGTAAGCACACACACACACACACATGTCATTTGCAACAACAAATATGCAACGTGTTCGTGCAAATGCATATTTGCACTACTGATGATTGCACTTATCAGTCAACGTTGCCGCACACTTGGAAAATATTACAAAGTTAGTGTAAGCTGCAGCGTCGAGTGGCAGATCAATGAACCCAAATGCAACGACAAATGTTGCACGCACTGATAAAATGCGTTCTAACAACAGCAACAACAGCCACAGCAAAGAGTTGCTCGACACAATCACTCACCCATAAATTACAAGTTTCTTAGAGGAGAATTAAAATAAATACAAATAAAAAAGTGCAAAAGTGCAAATAACATCGAAAGCCACTAACGGACTGGAAAGTTGATTATTTGCTCTATTGGGCTGTTTGTGTTTTGCCAACTGTTTTAATTAGCTATGCACACAAATTAGCAAATGTGCTATAGAAGCTAAGGAGGCAGCTGCAAACTTGGTTACTCTTTGGTAATTTCAAATTCAAACAGTTGCCTGTAACAGATGCCAACGTGGCGCGGCGTGGCGGCAGCGAAGTCAATGAACCTTAGCAAAAGGTGGGAGTATGGCAGGGTGAGGATGTTTGAGACTTTTTAACTTTAAATTTTCCATCGACAGAAGACATTGAATGTAGAATTGAGAAAGGGATTTCCAAACACATGCAAAGTTGCAACTAACACTACCGCCTCAAATCCCACTAATATCGGTTGATCCAGGGGAAGCAATGGCAAATCTCTCTCCCTCTAAGGAGAAGGAAAAATCTCATTAAAATTTGGCAAGTAACTTTAATTCCCGAAAAGTTGTACACGGTGCATAGATCAATCCGAATTTTAATAAAATGCAAAATAAAATTCGAGCATGTAAAATTGTACAACTGCCACAAGCAAACAGTTGTCATTAGGTGCCAACCAACTCTAAGCTCGTATTAAAATTTCAAAGCGCCTTAAAAACACGAACAGACATAATGAAAATGTCACGCATTTTACGCGGCAGACGCACTAAAAACCACAGCGAAACAAAGCCATTCCACCTCCAACTATCCCCTTCTAACTTTACTCCTCCTGCGTCTGCCACTTTTCATAAGACACCAGAATTGCTGAATCGAAATAAATGAAACTGAAAGGCAGACGAAAGCCAAGAGAAAGGAGGAGAAGAAAAGCTCAAGTGCTCGCGAACTGCTTAGCATTACATATTCTCGAGCTCTCCACCTCCACCACCAGGAGCATACACTTGCTCCTTTTACGGTCGTTTGCCTGCTATGTTTACATTTCAAAGTCTGCAGTTACATACCTGCACTTTAAGGAGTCAATAAAGAAAGTGCCAGCACAATGACGTGAAGACTGTCTCTACTAAAAAGGCTAATAATAGCAGTCCCACATGGGCATACATACATACATACATACAGCCATGCATATAAGTTATGTGTGTGTATTTGAATATCAGTTTGACTGCGAGTTTCGTCTAGTAAAAACGCCAAAAATGACATTACTTAAGCCACTAATCGCTAGTCCGCAACACCACATAAAGCGCCACAAAATAATAGAAAAGTTTGTGCTGAAATATTTGTACATATGTGTGANTACGCAAATGTGGTGGAAAAGTGCCAATAAAGGCGCGCGCTAAGTGGGTGTGACGTAGAGATTCTACTTTGAAAAATTATTATACATATTCACTTGTTGTTCTTCTTTTATGTACCTCGCTGGCTTCGGCAGGTAATTAAATATGCTAAGTGTATGCTATGCGCCAGCTATTTATTGTGTGCATGTGTGCGCGTGTGTGAGTGTTCGCCGCGACAGAGAGCCAAAACAGCCAATTGATGTGTGGCGATGATGTGTGCGCTCCTTCAAAGGATAATGACACTTTTAATAACTATTTGTAATGATCAGTTTAGTTTAGCTAATGAGTTCGCTTGCATTATTCAGTGATAACGAGTACAAAGGTGTTGCCGATGAGAGTGCGAGACGCCTTAGAGTATGCAGTGAAATATAATTTAGAGCGAAAGGAGTTTTAGTCAGAAGTCGCAATACTTCAGAAATGGGGGAGATGATGAGGGACTTTATTTGTAGATTTTCAAATCAATTCTTTTTTTTTTCAAAGATGCCCCTATTATAGCTCAGTTATGCATACTTAGCTTTACATGAGAGTTGTCACATAAGAATCTGTTAAACGGACTATGCGTGTAAGAGGTTACCCAACGCATAGCACTTAACATGTAGAATTCTGTTGGGGTTTGATTTTTACCTAAAAATGGTATATCAGTGCAAGTATGCATAACTGGGCTATTAGGATATGATTTTTTACATATCGCCGCTTAAAGTACAAAACCGCGTATAGTCGTTCTGTAAAACAGCATAACTGGCATTTTTTGCCAAAATTGGGTTTGCTCACACAAGCTCTTGACTCAATCCTTATCCATTCGCCCTTGAATATACTAGCCAGAAATGCGATTTCTTTACAAAAAAAAAAAAAGAAAACCATTTTGAAATATGAGTGTTCTTACTCTCTGGAAAATAATTTATGCAACCTCACATACGCGGTTTTGCATTATCCTGATACGCAGTTTTGCATTATCTTGATACGCGCTTTTGCACTTTAAACGACGATATATTATCTGAGAATTATCCCTGTAGTCAAATCATTTTCGAACTAGTTCAGTATCAGTCAGGAAATCACTGCAGGCGTATTTTTCTTGGACACAATTTAGCTTTTATGTTTCGATTGACGATTCAAAAATGATTTCGGTTAAAAGAAATATAATCGTTACGGTCCTTGGTTGCCTATTATCGATCCTTGACTTGGTTTAAAAAGGTGCAGTTGGCTTACCAGCTTTCTTCACCTTGACGCCAGAAGACTTGTTTGTCTACATCGAAATTCTGTAAGAGCATTTCTGCATTTACATAAAATTTTTGAAAAATGTCACTTAGGTCATTGTCGGGGCTAGGATTCGATGCGTAGCTAATGAAAACAAACAATAAATTACCAATTCCTTAATAGCTAATACAAATAAAACCATGTACTAGATATGCACATACAGTTGTCCACAAACTAATACGAATGCGATGTTTTTAACAGTATTGACTGTTTTTTATTTTGTTTGTCTCATTTTTCAACAATTTTCATAAGAGTATATCTCATTATCTAACAATAACCATATAAAACCGAATTTCAAACATTGATCAAAATCTGCCAACCTTTATTGCATCCACCTCCGAATAGCTAGCCTGATTTTCAAATGCCAATTCTTAAACGGTCATTGCCTTTACGCTGAACCTTTAAACAATATTTAGAAGAAAAAAAATCCCACAAATAAGTTTGAGCAGCCAAGAAAAAACTTATTTACAAGTACATTCTTTCAGTACCTACCACAAAAAGTGAAATGATTGCACTGTTCTTTCACCAGCATTCTTACAGTGATTAATATCCTGCTCAATCTGTGGGGAGCGTGTGTGTGTATGTGTATATGTATGTATGTATGTATGTGGCGGTTTGATGTGCATCCTTAAATCAAATGCGTCCGTCGCAAGTTGTCGCAGATGCTTTTTATAATCACACACACACGCATATACGCATACTCTCTTCGGCAATTACATTTATAATATCAAAAAGTTAACACACAATTCCTACAACTCCCACAACGCACCACAGCTACAAAGTAAACGAAAAGCAGCAATAAAAAGCCGCCGCAAACAACAAAGCCAACCGAAAGCAGCAAACACAGAGCCAACAATAACTAATTCGTTCAGTTGTGCGCCATTCATTCATCTTTGCGTACACCTAGACTGCTCCAACCGCCAAAACGAAGGCGAACGCAACTTTCGTCTTGTCCTGTTCGAAATCCTGCCAGCCTGTTACCCAACGCCACCAAAGAGAGCGCAGAGTTTTTTAACCTCAGCGTCGGACTAATGCGTATTTGGAATCAGTTGGGTCTCTGCACCTAACCCTGCCAATGAAGCCTCGGCGGGAGTAAAAGAGAGAAGCGAGTGAGTAAATCGGTAGGTGCGAGAGCTGCTTATCACCTTTTTTTTGGGTGTTGAATGGCCACTGACATTGCCGCAAGCTGCTTAGTGAAAGCGGCTACAGGAGCAACGGCGTTGAAGGCAAGTGTCCTCTTTAAAGCGTTAATTTTTGTCACAGCGTGTAGCGCGTGTGCTTATGTATGTTGTACTCGTATTATCTGTACCAAAGTACCCGTGTCTGTCAGTATGTGATTAATTTCACTTGAATGTTCTATGGCATTTGTTTATGTCCGCTTGTAATGTTGCAGACGACCAAAGTGTAGGTGTTAAAGGCAACTGCCAAACAGACATACAAATGAACATACATATGTACAGGAATATGTATGTATATAGCGATATTTGTAAAAGGAAAGCGCTAATTATTAATGTTAATGTTGTTACTTCCACTGATGACTTGAGCAAGCTGCTGCTGTGGCTGCTGAAGGCTTTGGGCGCAGTCAGTCAACCAACCAGCCAGCCAACCAGCAACAACTTAAGCTCCTGTCCAATCAAGCAGCCAACGACGAGGTCAGTCATCTAGCCAGGCAGCCAGCCAAACAAAGCGCCTCGTCGCTTAATGAATTTTGTAAGCGCGCTAAAATTGTTGCGAACCATGAGTGAAGTGAGCTGATTTTGCTTTATTTTGTCAATGAGTTTTGCTGGCATTGTCACGCGCTGATTGCAGCAAACATTTCCATTGTTTCGTTTGGGTGTTTTCTTTTTGTTTTGTTTTTCCGCCGAACTGTTAGCAGTTTTCACTTTCTACTATATATACTAATGGTGCTCCGCCGTCACAGCTCGGGCCACAGGTGAGCCAGAGGTGCCGCTCGTGGCGGTGGTTAACAGCTTTTAATGTAACAATTTGTAGACACGCGATATTAGATGGAGTCATTAAGATAGAAATTCTCGCTTCGTCGCTCGGGTAGGTAACAAGGCGAATTGTATGTATATTTACATACAAACTGGCGCACATTACTAGGCAAATTGAATTAGGTGACAATAATAACAACAATGGTTTATGTGGCTAGAATTTTGATGAAGAACATCAACGCACAGAGAGAAAGCGGAAGGAGTCCAACAACACTGTCCCTTTGGTATTATCCAGAGAAAGATGAGGTGGAAGGGAAAGGGTAAAATTCTGAAATTATAATCAGGGGCAAAAGCTTTAAGGAATGTTTTTATGGTAAATGTGACTTCTTATAATGCAAGATTTGATTTGCCTCACTAAATATTTTCGAATGCCATGCACCAAAAATTGCATTTAATTTTTTATTGCTAATTCAAATGGTAGACAACAACTTTTATTGCGAGTGGCGAATTGCTGTGCTAAACCATTTCCCTCACTTTTCAATCTCTTTTTTCACATGCATGTTTCCGGATTCGAAAACAAGCTTAAACTCTACAAAATACTTAATTCATTTACACACCTCCGATGACGAGCAGCTTAAACATATTTAACACCCGCTATCTAACCACTGCATAGAAAGTTCAGCCCATGAGAAATGCACGAGCAAGAGTGTACTAACTTATGCTTGCCCGCATTTGATGGGGTCGTCGTTCCTTGCTGAATGGCTGGAATAAGTGTAAGCAACAATCTTAACGGTTGTTGGTTGCCTTTACTTGGTCTTATCACTTTCGCACAATCTTTTGCAGGCCACCTCACAGCTCAGCTCAAAGGACAAATGTAAAGACCACAACAGATGCATATATACATGACACATTTCTCTGCGAATGTTTAGAAGTTTTAATCTGTTGTTTCGCATTGTTTAGTTCAAAACAACTTTTGTTGCATATAATGGTTGCTGCTTCTCATTGAAGTAGTGTCTGTCTGTTCTGTTTTTTTGTTGCAAATTTTAATGATATTGAATGTTGTTTTGTTAACGACCCCAGTTTGATGAAATTTGTGCTGCAAAGTTCAGTGTACCGAATAGAAGATACTAACTCGCGAACTCTAGGTAAAAAAAAAATACTAAATTAAACAAAATGCTTTAGCACAAATATTTCTACATACGTTCATTTGCGACTAGAGTGTTGTATGTATGTTTTTTGCCAATTCACCAGTTTTACCATTACCCCAAATATCCCGGTGTCCAGGCATCCATATGAGTACAAAGATCAGCTTGAGTGGATGAAGACTAGTTTCCGTTTAGTAGGTTTTTGAGCAAGTCTCTGTGCTGTCTCCGATGGCCAGTACTTTTTTCCAGCCTCAATTCAGATGAGAAACCGTCTCATTCGACTCTCCCTCCAAATTTAGAGCCATATGGATAAAAGTTAATGGCATTTGGCATATGCTGAGGTCTGCTATACCAATACAATACTAAGTCAGTACTGATGGGTATCGAGATAAACACCATCTTGGCAAGGATAGCCGAATATCCCTGATAGCGAAAAAAGCGTAAAATGACGATTTAAAAAAAAAAAGAAGATATTTAAAAAATAAACAAATTAAAAAAACAGATATTTGTCCGCTTCGAAAAGCGGCATTCAGGTGTCGATCATATATTCCGTAGAAAAGTGGTGGCCTATGAACTTCCTTCTATAAAAAAAAACTAATACGATTCAAACAAATAGACAGATGGAAGTTTTTGATTCGAGTTGGGAAATTTATAAGTTACTATAGCTTATGATACTCAAGTCGCAAAGCTTAATCGGCCATGCCAATGGAAAAGGAAGACTAAATTTGTTTAGAACTACTTTGTCGTAGCATATGAAATTTAATAAAACACGTTTTTTTTTCGCCAAACAGCTATCAAAAGCTTCACAAAACTCCATTAAGGCCAGCTAAAAGCCTGGATATGCACAGACCTAAACGCGCGAGTGTTTGTCTGTACGGACGTTTTATTGCATCAACGGCACTCAAAGCTATTATAATTAAATTCAATTTCGTGCAACAGACGACAGAACAAAACAAATACAAATACAAATACAGACAGATCCCAGTACCGCTGCCTCTAAATAACCACCGCTGCGTTGACTCGGCCTGATGGCAACAATCAGACGTACGAGCGAGTACCTGACGAGGTACATACATACATACATACATATGTATGTGTGTGTACATACGTCCCAATGTGTGCGGTTATTGTCTTATAATGTCCCTGTCCTTTGGGTAAGTTTTACGGCTAAAACAGGAGCTGGATCGATTCAGGTATGTATGTACATACATACATACATATTAATGTATGAATGCAGAGGCGTTCGTATGTATGTATGTGTCGCAACGGAATGTAATAAAATTACTTAAATAACGCATGCAACGTGATACATGCAGCAAAACGTGCAGTGCAACACGTCGGTCATTGGTTTGGTGTGTTGTAAATATTGGTTGGTCGGTTTATACTAGGTGCAGCAGAAGGATACTAGCTCCTAGTTATTGGACACATGTGTCTAGTAGGAGAAGGGCAAGTGGGGAGTGCACGTGTGTTTGTGTTGCAATTGATGACAGTGAGCGGTGAGCCACAGCGTAATTAAATTGCTAAATATTTACTGCTTTGCGGAGTGTACCTGGACTCGTCGTAAGAAAGGTGCGCCTGAATGCACACAAAATGCTTGAAGTCGACTTGCGAGTGGAAAATTGTTGCTCATGAACTTTGCCAAAGTGTGTGTTTAACTCTGTTATAATGCCGTCATATAACGTCAGTTTCGTGGTCAGATGAAGGTCAAGTAGGGAAAAATTCAACGAATAAACCTGAAAATTCATATAAAATTCCATAATGTCAGGTTCGAGCTAATTTGGGGGTCAAATAGGACAAAAAATTTATTCAATAAAAATGAAACTTTTTTTGTGTTGTTTGCTGAATCCGAAAATGGGGGTCCCTTGATTCGTCCAGGTCATCTAGAAGTAATGCCAAGGTCAAATTCAGAAGAATTTTATTGCATTTTCAGGCTTATTCAATGAATTTTTCCCTACTTGACCTTCAACTGAACACGAACCTAACCGACGTCGGATTCGCATTCAGCGTGTCGAATATAGGGATATATAGGTTTGGTTTAATATGCATAAACATTTTTTTTTTTTGTTAACCTGTGTAATTTTAATATTTCTGAGAATATACATTTTTTTGAACGTTGGCGTGTCAAACGAAAGCTTTGGACTTTTTCTGATTGGCTGAGGCAGAAAGCTTTCTGATACGACTCTGCTTTGAACTGGTTTTCAAACGAGTTAAATGATTTAACTGGTTAAATTTTCCAACAACAATTGCATGCGATTTAACTTGTTTATAAATACGTTTTGTTCATTTAACTGGTTCAAGCCCGTTTAACATGTTGTAACTCGTCAATTTGAACATAGTATTATTTCACAAATCTAAGTACTTTTATTGAACTCCGCCGGCCCGAAAGAATTGAGCACTTGAAGGAACTTTAAAAGCAATTTATGCTGCAAATAGCGTCGGAGTCCAACTTCGCTGCAACTGCAACTTCAACTTTTAAGTACCTTTGTAAGTAAAGCGCTTGGCACAAATGTATGTGTGTACCGGTCGGTATTTTTCTTGGTGAGTATGTGTGACGCAGACAGACACCCATCACTGCAAAAATTTTGTAAAAACAAAAAGTAACAAGAAAAAGGCGTTTCCCGATCAGAGTGGGAAAACAAGCGAAATAAAATCAAGCAGTTGCTTGCACAACCAGAAACCTTACGAACACAGGTGAATGAGATGAAAATTAATTTCCTTCTAAATAGTTGAAAGGAAAATATCGAATTTCGAAGCAGTGAATGCACTCGATTTCATTGAATGGCAAGGCGTTGCGCGCACAAAGAGGCGACCGGAAAGATTTTACTTAATCATTCAGGGACAGCAGCGCATATGAAGAAACCAGATGCAGACAGGAATCCAATCAACTAAGAATTGATATATAAAAAAAAAAAAAAAAATTGGAAAAGTTGAATGCGCAGGCCGGGCAATATAAGAGAATTTAGAACAAAAACCAAAATAAGGATAAATATGCGATGGCAATGAACTTTCTTAATCAACGCCTTTTGTATTTGTAAACGGAATGCAGCCAATGATCCAGTCATCAAATTGGAAAGCCACCGTTTACAAAAGCAAAAATGAAGAAGGCAAGTAAAAAAAAACGAAATGTTAGCTTTATTTATTTTAACTCATTATTAGCCGGCAGGACCGTACGAGCGCGGCCAGGAAGGTCGGTAAGGAAATGCCTCAAATATATTTAGACACAAGTCGCATACACTTTATAAAGGGTATGCACTCATTCATATCTATTTAAGCAGATAAAGAACTTTGCAGACACGAGCTGGAGGGAAAATTTTAAGAAAAGGAGATTAAGTATGAAAAGTACCACGAAACTCTGGGTATAAAAACAAGTGAGCGATTGGAAAATTCATGAAAAAAACCAGAAAATATCGCATACACAGTGAGTTAGTACCACACAATGTCGAGCATCATAATAATAAGCGAAGCAAAAGGACTTAGCAGCAAGCAGCCAAGCGACGAGACAACGGCGACGTCGAAGATAAAAGTGAATATATGGAAAGTTAAATCAATAAATAAACCATAAAAGCAGTTATATTGCCAGCCAGAGAGTTAGTAGTAAGCAGAAATAAAAAACAGGACACGAGAACGAACACACAAAAAATCGAACCTGAAGATCCTTTGTGTTGCTTGCTCGGCGACGAAAGTAGGAGGCAGGCAGACACACTTTTTTCATATAGCAACTTTGCCGCTTTCACTTGGCCTTCAGCATCCAGCGGAAGCAGCGGAGCCAAAGGAAATTATGTTGGCACAAATAATGAGGGAGAGAGAGTGAACGTGAAGCGCAGACGACATGCGAGCGAAGCGACTCAGTGGCGAGAGAAGGAGGTCTGGCCCGAAGCCAGTTCAGTCCAGGTCTGCTGCGTTTTGCCGACTAGCTATGGTGCCATGGGTGCTGCAGCAGTAGCAGTAACTGCCGCCAATAATGTCAACGTCATTAAATCAATGTTTAAAAGATATTCAAAAAAGGGCAAAAAGCGCGGAGCGTGCAGGAATAGAAGATAAATGCTGGTGCATGGAGGACAACATAGCAGACACGTTCGCTTCGCACGGACGTTCGAGCTCTGGAAGTGGAACGACTAACGGGACACAGCAGTGAGGAGACTGGAACCCTAAAGAGGGAATGCAAGCACTCGAAACCAATGCGGCTTGCGGATGAACAGCCATGGGCGGCAAAGCAAAGTCGGCGAAAGTTTTCACGTCCTTCCGCCCGGATTACTAAAATATTGAAATTCAGATCGCAATGACCATGAATGTCTACACACATATCGAAGGAACCTATTGAAAATGATTTGTTAAAGGATTTTCAAATTCAATTGCAGAGTGAATAGCGAAGAAGTGTTTAGTAAATTTCAGAACGTAAATTTCGGGTGCATATCAATACGAGTATCAACAATATTTATAAAAAAGGGTATGTGAAAATATGTATATGCATTTTCTGATGATTTCTTTCTTGTTGTTTGCCTTCTGCTGGTGGTCCTTTAAATACATATTTAGCTTCTTTTACGTAAAAATGCATTTCTTCAGGCAAAAGTAATTTGTTGCACATAACTTTTTTTGGAAATTAAAAGGCATTCCGCGAGCAGCAAAAAAAAGGATATTGCAATAAAAAGCATAAACGATGGGAGTTGACAAAGGCCAAGACAAAAATATGCGTCCAAGAAGGCAACGAATAAGCGATACGCAGAGAAATTTCATTATTTTTATTTCGTTTATTTCCTTTTTTTTGTTTTTGTTTTTTTTTTTATACTAATGGTCATTGACTTGCAGCGAAGTCTAGAGCATTAACGTCCAGTGAAGTGAAAGCTTCAAATATAAAAGGAACCCAAAGTGAAAAAGTATTGCAATATGTCGGCACTTTAACGAGGGTTCTTTGTTTAATTCGCATAACTTTTTGATAAAAAAAATGTACTCGGGTGCTTGTCAATCGCAAACACAAATTTGCGCTGCTGGTGACGCCTCTGCAATCAATGCCAAAAATAAAGACTCATCTAATTGCTTAATGCGGCTGTCAGCCAAGCTATGAATGCAGAAGCGCAGCGCCATTTATTTTAAAGTTGCCCAAGTATGCAGCACATACATATGTATGTATGTATGTATGTAAGTGTGTGGTATGACTTTTTGAAGGAGCCTTTTTGCAATGGACGCAGTCAAATAAATAAGTTTAAATTTGTTTTTTTTTTTTTGTGGTGTATGTAGTTATAAAATAAATACATTATATCGACCCCTTTGCGCAAAAATTACCGTAGGCTACAAAAACCATATTTTACAGGAAAGTACTTTTTTTCTCTGCTTTGGCTAGCACTACCATTACTAAAGCTTAGATTTGCTGAAATAATTCAGAAATACATACATATAACTAAACGTAAAATTTTTTTGTAGAAAGGTTTTCACATTCTAATTTCTTAGCACATCCGATAATTTCGCCCACACGAAAAAATTCATTGTTATGTACGATCAAATTTACAGTCAATTTTTGGGGTAGCTATTGCGATTTTAGACAGGTGATGCATTATGGGGTGTAGAACAAATGTGCGCTATATCTTCGGCGTTCTCTTTTAGACTGAACATATTCTCCTTATAAAGCTTATTAATTGTATGTTTAAATCTCCAAAAACGTTAATTATGAATTATGGCGATTTCGTTTCTACAACAAATGCTGCCTTTTCATTGCCTGGTCTTTAGTGTTTGTGCTGAGAGAGATTGTAAAATTTTTCGGTTGAAACGAAAACGCCATTAATTACAAAAAAAAAATACCATTAAAAACATTCTGAAATCGTAAAAAAAAATCAATACCAAATACTTATGTATGTGAGACAATGTATGTGCGAGGTATATTAAAAATAATAGAATGAGGAAAACTTCTCCTCCATCCTCTCCATTGATGCATTACTGTCATATATGATTAATACGGCTCGGAATCTCATGCAAATGCATGGTTTTATTGGGCATCTTCAAATGGAAATGGTTAAGTTATCTTTACGAATCATCAAATTTCCTTTAAAATTGTATTCAATCGTTAGTGCGCATATTTTCGTATTATAAACTATACTACATAAATATTATGCATATATGTATGTACACATGTATGCATAGGCGACAAGAATGTGAGATGAAAAGGATGCACTTCCGTTGTATCTGAAGTACAACACTTTTTCGCGATGAAATTTTTAATTCACCACAGCCGCTTATGAACTTTGCTTCAACAATTTTGCACCAATTTAAAAAAATGCAAGAATGCTTGCTCAACAAAACACAGAACTTCAGCTCCGAAATCCACTTTGGTTGCTATTGTTTTTGCACTTAATCAGCTCCGAAATTCGCTTTGGTTGTAATTGTTTTTGCACTTAATTCAATTTATGTATTTGCTAATTGATAGTTAAGTACCCTGTAGTTGGGGCATGAGCGCCATGTGATATGTTGCGGTAGCATAAATGTTAAGGCATGTACATATGTAAGTGTGTTTGGATGTAAGCTTAGACATTGTACGCGCAGTTGGAATGGCAAAGTGCAAAAAAAAAATAGTGGAAGCAGATAAACAGCAGCTAAAATGCGCCAGCAGTTCATTCACCTAAAAACAGCAAACACAATGCAGACACACAAATGAGACAAATATGCAGTTGTACGTAGGCACTTGGCAAGTATAAATTTAACAACACCAACAACAACAACTGTAGCAGCAGCAGCGGCAGCAACCATAACTGACACTACTTGGCGGCGACATTTTGCAGCCGCTGATCGTTCCGCGCCCACTTCGCTTCGAACGTTGATATGTCGGTACATAAATAAGTACACATTTATGTATGTATGTATGTATGTATGTATGCATGTGTGAGCTTATTAAGTGCAACAGCTGTATCTATGTTGAGAGTTGCAAATGTAGGCAAACAAGTGAGCATTTGAAATATTCAGTAATTATGATTATTTGTTCCAGCGGACGTAAAGATACGGCTGCACATGTGTACAAATTCATATACATACATACATGCATATGCTTATGTGCATGCACGTATGCTTGCTGTGGGCAAACTAAAAATAATTCAACTGCCGCCAGCCCTGCGAGCGACGTCGTACCCAACCGGTTGCTGCACTGCACTGGCACTAAGTTGGCGTTGGTGGGCTGCGGTGGCGTATGCGGAATTGTAATTATGTTGCAATAAGTGTAAGCGCTCAGAACAACATTTACCAGAAAACAACAACAGCTAATTTATTGGCCTGACTGCCGATTATTGTTTCGCGAAAATTGCCATGGCGGCAGACAAACATTTATTTAACAACATACATACATACATATGTGCATATGTATGCATGCATGCATGAACCCAGCCAGCCAGCAGAGATACGTAAATTTTGCCGATAGTGCGTACCTTCGTACAATTTTCGTATCCGGAAACGAAATGAAAACGACTACAAGTTATCATTCGGTTTCGTATCCGAAAAATGTTCGAAAAAGATGATGTTATTTGAAAGCAATAACTAATTAATTGTATTTTATTTGCTCAAGCTAAACATTTGAAAGCATGCATGCGTAGTCGGCAGTGGCTCAGCACCGCTATTTGTTAGCTTTCAGAAAGTGCCGGGTTCGAATTCCGTCAGGCGCTTCCTAATTGTATTTTATTTCTTCTGTACCATGAAAAAGTATCTGTGAAGTGCAGAAGGAAAGCGTATTGGACGAAAAATTCAATCAGACAAATTTCGGATAAACAGCATATTAAAAACCGTATCCGTTTCATAACAATTTTCGGTACTTGTCAGTACTAACGTTTCTCCCGCACACTTTAGTGGGAAAACGGAAGGTCAAAGTATCCGAAAACGAACAAAAATCCGAATTTCATCCACTTTTTTTCCTTTTTCAGATCAATTTCGGATTTTTGGCTGGCTGGGGATATGTCAAAGCTACAAAAACAAATTAAATGGATTTTAAAAAAATTTATATGTGTAAATATGTACTTTAGGCTGCATCACTCCCCATACAAAAAAAAAAAATCGGTACTATTTTCCCATTGCAATTATAAAAGCTATTCTATTTTAAGACGTCCACCAAAATTCTTCGGAAAAATATTAAGATTTACGTGAGCTGGACTGATTTGAAAAAATATCTCCAAAAATGCAGTTTTTTTATGAATAAAAATAGTTTCTTAAAGAACTTTTTGGAAAAAGTCCCTTCAGATGACAAAAGAGACTAAGCATGGGTTGGTGTACGCCGAGGTAATTTGTTGCGGTGCCTCAAGGAAGTGGGTGGCGCACACTCCATCGACCCACTCCAACAAAAATGTGCGCGTAGATACTTTATTGCTAAATAAATTGCATAAAACGCAAATAAGTATGTACATATGTATGTATGTATGTTTATAACCGTACATAGGCATTTGAATGCACGACTTATGATTAAAGTAAATTGATAAGATGTGATATGTGGATAGTGGATATTGTAACTGACTGGTTGCAGCAAATTGCAATGCATTTTTATTGTTGCTGCTGCTGGACACAGTGGCACTCACGTACATATTGCTTGCAAATTATGTTTATTTATTTATTTTTAATAATTTTCATTTAAAAAATATTTCAATCTATTTCAGAAACCACAATAACGAAAGTTGCAAAGCTTGCACAAATTGCATAAAAATTAATCAAACTTCAAAAAATTGTCATCAAAATTTCAAAATTTTCGGGTATACAGTTTTGTAGCCCATTCAATTTTAGTATAATAAAGTGCAAGTTTCAAGTCGCTAAAAATTACCGTTGATTTTTTAGAATTTTTTTTGTCGAGGGTGTTGCGGATTTTTTTCCATGTAAAAAAATATTTTGATCATGTGTTATATAAATAAATAAACATAATTTGCAAGCAATATCGTTTTGAATTTCGTTGCTAATTAGTTGCACGCATCTGTATGTATGTATGTTAACAGCACACAAATATTCTTTACAATATTCACACTGTTTTTTTAGGTACATTTTTTGTTTGTTAATTTTTTTATAAAATGTCACAAAAATTTCCTAACTTTTAATTAGAATTCTTAGAAACTCAGTGGGTTTGCAGCTTTGTAGCCTATTAATGTATTTTTTAATGTGCAGATTTCAAAATTCTGAAAAATCCCGTTGGTTGTGGATACTTTTTTTGCTGACGGCGACTCATTTTCTTCCATACAAAGTACTTGTGTTCGAAAATCTTGTTTATATCGAAGAATGCTAAAAGGCTACAAAACTGCATACTTAATTTCTAAAAATTCTGAATAAAAAAAATTTTTAATGGCATTTTTTTTTAATTTGTTAAATTTTCCTTAATTGTGTAGAAAGTTTTTAGATTTGACTTATACGGCTTATGTAATAGAATCTCCTATATTTTTTTTTTATTATCAAAAAAAAAAAATTATCACGTAAAGCATTGTGAATATTGTAAAAAAAAAATTGAGCTCTCTGTACATATCACAATGCCACACTAATGCAAATGAAGAGTGCAATTTAATTGCGAAATATTGGAAAATATTGGTTTTACAAACCTAGAAGTTTTCAACAGGGACGTGAACCGGATGAAAAATTTGGTCGGTTCGGTTCAGCGGTTCGAACCCTTGTTGCACTTTTGCACTTTTTGGACTATATATGAAAAAATTCGTTTTCGGACATTAAACAAAATTTCTAAACTTCAATTCGGCCTTTCGTAGAAGGGCTAATGGGATGAGAACAAATATCATGGTCGACCATCAGGCGGCACTAAAATCACCGGATTTATATTGAACCAATTTGGTGTGCGTAACAGGGTCATCCTCTTGGGGATAACGGACCGTGATGGTTTTGAAAGAAATCTCGAAACGAGAGGATATCAGAACTTTCACTGGCTATCTGGCAGGACATTACAAGTTAAGCTATAAAGGAAGTATGTTCTGTGAGCTGACGGATAAAACTTCGAAGCATATGAATACCATCCAATTGTCCCCACTGTAGGCCTAAATTACTGCCTGACTATGCAAAACTAAGATTTCCTGGGAATTTGCGATGTGCCTTTTCATTATTCTAATTGTATCCAAAATTGTATCCTTATGGCTGCCGTAAACACCGCACCGCGCTACTGAAACCCAAAACAAGTCATAAATGCAAATTTCAAGTCAATAAATAATAACACATACATATGTAGTCGCACAAGATTATGCATGTTGCACGTTCACCGGTTGCAACTTGTGGCGCGAAAAGTGCAAATGTCAAATGCAGCTACAGCCACAAATGCACTGCCGGCAATTTAGCAACGAATCGTAAAAAATGCTGACACCAAAATTTCAATAAGACATTACCACACACCACAGCGAGTATTGCTAACCATATGCTTAATAGGTACATATGTACGTACAACATAGTTTAATATATATATATACATATTTTTTTTTATATATTTCAAAGATTACGTGGCCGAGCCGAGTGGTTGCCAAAGATGACGATGACGACTATTAAAACCCCTGGCGCTGGAGCTGGCGCTGAAGTTGGCTGTGGCACGTTGCCGGGGTGATGACAGCTGCGGTGTTAATATTTTAAACGCCATCACAAATGTGGCATTAGTGGCATGTCACTTCATATTTAAACACTCAACATTAAACGTTGCTAAAGACCAACATCGTCGAGTGCTCTCTGTGGACATGGAATTGACTTAGATGGCAGCGATTGGTATGCAAAATGTACGTTTAAGCTGGCAGCTGGAGGAAATATGCGCCCGCGCAATGGGTCGCGAAGCGGAGGTGAAGTGTTAAATATATTGGCTGGTTGTTGCCACCCAGCCCAGAGTTGGCGCAGCAGAAATAGTAAAAATGAAAGAAACAATTAAAAAATAAATAGACAATAAAAACTATTGCGGCTATTTATTGCCGGTCGGTCAGCGCGTCGCAGCTGATATGCGCGTTGCCTGCCTGCCTGCCTGCCTGGCGCAAAACAAACAACCACAAATGGGCATGGCCAGCGCGGAACGAGCGAACGAGCGAGCGAACGAGTGACTGAACGAATTGGCAATGCAAACAGAGTTATCTATGTCGAAAAGTCAATGAACGCGCCAAACTAAGCGCTGCGAAAAGCGCAGCTTAGCTGTAGCCGAGGTAGCCGATGCGAATTGAGTGCAACGACGACGCTGGCAGCGCGCGCCAAATGGCAAACAGCTGAGAGGTGCGTCCGACTTTGCGTCCCAACAACAGCTGGCAGTCATGTATTTTGTACCTAATGCAATTGGCGGCGATGTGCCGGCAATGTCGTGTGGCAACAGCAAGTTTGTACAAATCGCATTTCGTTGTTGGCATTGCTTATTTGCAGACTTGTAGTCATCGTCGGTTTACACATTTAAATACGATAAACCTGTTGCACTTAAGCAAGAAAATTGGCAGTTTCAATTGCCACTCGAAATGGCTGTAAGTAACTAAACGTTGAGGCTTTAAAAACAAAAACTTAAAATGTGGGAGTGTTAATTGCAGCTTGCCACAGAAAAATGTGAAGCACAAGCGGCAAAAACAATCAAAACTGGTGCTAATGCATGGACTTGGTGTAATTTATTTGCTATGCAAAGCATGGGAACGAGTTTGGCGGAGAGAAAATGTTACCGCTCGAAATCCATTGCCTACTTCTCGGCATTCAATTTTATACTTCACTGTTTTGGCATTAATGGTCGAGAATACATTTATGTAAATAATAACCATTTTAATGAACCCTTAATTGTTTTTTTTTGTTTTATTTTTACAGAAAATTAGCTAAACATTTTTTTTATTTTTTCTTATTTTGCAAAATTGTTAATGGAATTTAATAAAGAAAACTCAAAAATAAGCAAGGTAGATTTTTTATCGATCTGTGATCCTAGCTAAGCAGACTATGAACGCATACACACATACGTATACTTTGTCTAATTTTGGCACTAATCGCCTTACAGTGGCATAAAAGATGTCGACAGGCCTCGGCTCTTCGCTTCTTGTTATATGGCCCATTCCAATTAGGCGCCACTAGTGGCATTGACTGAAGAAGCCCATAGAATATATCAATACACAAATCATAGACGTCGGCGGATACGTATCTTGGACATTTCAGTATAAAGTTGAGACCATTCACAACAAGACTGAATGGTGTTGGAGCAACCTCCATTTTCTCATCATAAATTCTTACGTTCTATACCATCGGTTAAAATTCTAAACACTCCAAGAAAATAAACTGAAATCTTAATAGTAAACTATTGAGTAACCTACACAGCCTAGACCTAGACGCGTAGACAAATAAAACGGAAGGTATAGAAGAGAGCTAAACAGAAAACTTGCGAAGTATCAAAACAGCAGAAGAGATTAGCGAATGGACCGAGGGCACGCTGGAAGCATTGATAGAAGTCCACTTTTCCAGTTGCTCTGAATCGGGAGAAACCCCGGTTATGGCATACAATATTGGTTATGAGGATGTTGAATGCTTCATTAAAGCACTTAAGACTGGAATAGATTTTATGATCGTTACACCTATTTAAGTTCCCGGATTCAGTTGACATATGGCATGCGCCTCTGTAACTCTAGTGGTTGCAATTCGCTCCGACACGACTAGTATTTAAATTTAAAGTTTAACTTTCTTGCTGAAAGCAATTGAGATACATGTACTTTTGTACTTTTGCGCGTATGTATAATATAAAGCTTACTTAAGGCCAGCCCGGCAAACAGAGTATCTAACGTTAGAGAAATAGTTTGATCTTACATTAGAGTTCTAATGTAGTTCTCGAATCGAAAATCAGGTTAGAGAACTATGTTAAAATTCGATAGGAGCATGATTAGAAAAACATTAGACATTAGAAACCAATTTGAATTGAACGTTAGAAAGTTATCGAACCTCCTTCTCGGTATTGAGAACTATGTACGTATGTATGTAGTATCATAAAATATATAATAAGAAAGCTTTGTTACAAACTTTTAAAAGTTTGCTAACCGATAGTGGAGTAAAATTAGATCATTGTACTTAATTAAATACAAATAACCGGCATATTTGTGTCTGCACTAAGTACTTACACATCTAGTATTGGTATACATACATACATATGTACATGTGCAGTTCCCTGCAAAAAACTGTGCGACTAATCTCTAAAGAGAGTATTCCGAGATTACTCTCAATGGGGTGCAATTGGGCATTAATTTGTCCCAACTAGTCTCATACGGGTACTAGTGGAGGTCAATTAGTCTCGACTCATCCCTTATGGGTATAATTGGAGATCAATTAGTCCCCAACTCATCTCTAACGGGTACTATTAACGATTTAATGATATGTACGCACTTAGTCAATGAAATGTCATGTGCGGCGTTGGCACACAGAGAGAGTATTCGCCTAACAAAACTGAGCACCCCGGTTCGAATCTCAGCTGGCGCAAATTTTTATTTTTATTTTTTAAAAGTGACTAGTCGCTTTTAATACCCATTCGGGTATAAAGGTGAACAATTAGTCTCTTCATAGGACATGCTCGAACAAAAGCGATCAGTTCATTCCATATAAAGAGATCAATAGTGGTATTAGTCGCATGCTCCTTTGTGATTGCTCCCGGATTAGTCCCATTTTTTGCAGGGTTGTTTTGGCAATTCAGCAGCGAATGTGTGTTGGTGAGCTCTAGGCTACTATTTATAATTGCAAGCTGATATGATAACCGAACACTATCAGGCCCCCGAGTGGCGGCAGCAGCTTGTGCTTGTGAGTAATAACTAATTGCGATTGCAAGTAGCTTTGAAAATACATTTACCTAATACAAACGAACTACGCCAGCGATTAAGTAAATTATTAAGTAAAAAAAAAAATAATAATGTGGGTATTCATGGAAACGCGTAAATGCATCGTAACCGCGTAAACCCTGTAAATAGTTCGATTTTTATACAAAATTAAGTAAGTTTACGAGGTTTACATGGCGACGAGGCATTTACGCGTTTTGATGAATTGCCCTAATATAAAACAAGTAAAAAAGTCTATGTTCGGCCGGAGCCAAACATTAAATACCCGGCGCAAGTATACAATATAGTTTTTTTCACCTTTTCGAAAATTACCGCTACGTAGTAAGCAGGAATGGTTTTACGTCTACATAATTCAAACATCTTCGATAGAACGTTCAGTTACGATATAATGAGATAAACTTATATACATAGATATATGTGGGCGGCATCACGCCCATTTACCAAAATTTTGAAGGGTTTGTTGTTAGTATAAATTTTGGGTAAAAATTAAATTTCGAAATATGGAAGCAGCGTTGCCATTTTAGCCGTTTTCCGGCTAGATTTAGCCGGTTTTGATAGCAACTAGCCGGAGAAAATTCGATCTAGCCGGCAGCCGATTTGTTAGCCGGTTTGTAGAAAAAAGTTAGCCGTTTTTAGCCGATTTTACTATTTGCCTAATTTTCAGGTGCGAAAAGTAAACAAGTTGTTCGAAAGCAATAATGCAGACCCAATGAAGATTTTTAATGAACTCAATGTTTTACTTTCGCATCTATGCTCCCTAGTGGTTATTAGCGCGGATACATTTGATCCTATATGCTCCCCGTTGGAACCATACCTTGCTCCATTTCCTCAGTTTTATCAC
>NW_016164024.1:5094-9061 GCF_001687245.7 Rhagoletis zephyria | reverse complement strand
TTTTTTTTTTTTGAGAATGGAATAGATTATTTCTTATTTTTTAAGTTTGACAATGGAGATTAAATAAATAGTTTCGAAGCCTAATTATTTTATTTGTTGTTATTTTAGTCATAGACCGCTGACGTAGTATATTTGCATGACCCTTCACCCCAGGAGATCCTCTTAGATCAAATTAAGGTTTATAGCTTTTATTGATGGACATTTAAACCGCTTAGCTTTCCTATGGCCTGAGCATTCAATGAAGGGCCTTTTGAATTTTTCTTATATTATTATTATATTTATAAAGTCAGACCGATTGGAATAGAGGAAAGCACATATCGGCAAAGCTGCTAAATTCTTTCTTCTTTCTTTTTAGCAAATATTTGTTGTTTTTTAACACTCTTGCTTTAATGCAATTAACCAGGGCTTATGATTGTTATGTGGCAGCGATAATTCAGTCACAGAGCGTGCTTATTTGAAAATATGTGACATTATGATGCAGAAAAATATTTCTTTTTTGATTTCGCTTTTATTCATTGAATAAACTAAAATGACTTTGGTAGGTGCACAGTCGCAGAGAAACAAATACGTAATATGGTACGATCAATTCACTTCAATACTCAGTCAGCCCAGACCTCAGACGACCCGCGAATATATTCATGTATCAGGGTGGTCCTTAAAAACCCAAATGATTTTTTTTCAGTTCCACTCTCTCAATCGGTAATGCCGCGGTCACAGATATCACATATAATTTTTGGTTCCGATTGGATACGGTTAATACGTGTCGCACAGTGGGCAAAGTTCTCTATAGAGATTCAAAAAATTAAAATTGTTATTTTTTCATATACTACCCAAAATCGATATCATCATGGTGGCTCTGATTGGAGTCGGTTAAGGCGTGTCGCAAAGGGGTCAAAGGCCAGATATCACAATGGAGACTCACAATATTGAATTTTATTTATTTATTTTTTTCATTTGATACCCAAAATCGATACTACTTAAGTCGAAAATATTACATATAAATTTTGATGCCGATTGAAGTCGGTGTAGGCGTCTTCACAGGGTAATCCGAATTTTGACCCTTGTGCGACACGCCTTAACCGACTTAAATCGGGGCCAAAATTTGTATGTGATATGTCCGACTACAGTGGCATCGACGTAGGGCTCGACGCTTAGGAAATCTGATGCGTTTTGAAATTTGCTTCCTACATTTAAGGACCAACCTAATGTACATTTACATACATTTTTACTGTCACTGGTGAGGTGTTTGTAGTCATAAAACTAACCTAGCTAAAATATTTGTAAATATGTATGTTCATATGTATGTACAGACTTTTTACTATAAATGCTGAATGCGCGACAAAAACTAGACTCTTTTGTTTGTAAAACTATAAAAAAAAAACATCTACATATGTATGTACAATTGTAGATACACTGCCGGAACAAAGTATTGGCACAGCAAGTATTTCACAATATATGCAACAATTTTTATTCTAATATTTTTGCGCCAATTTTGTATAAAAATATGGTTCATTCAACAACAAAAAACATAGAAATATAGTTCCTAAACTTTGTGCAAAACTCGAAATTCAGCAAATTTTCATCAAAATTTTCAACTTTTCTGAGTATGTAGTTTTGCAGCCCAAGCAAAAAATGCAAGTTCGGAGTTAGTCAAAAATCGCGTTGATTTTTCAGCATTGTTTTTGTTGAAGGTGTTTTCCATTTTTTTATATAAAGTATTTTCTAAAAAAAAATTTTTTTATGAAAGAGACGCGTGAAAAAAATTTCCAAAAATCAACAGCTACTTAAAACTTGCACCTTAATACAATAAAATTGACTGGGCTATAAATCTGCGTACTCAAAAAAAATCTAAAAAATCTGATTAAAAAGTTGAAAATTTTCATGAAAATTTGCTGAATTTTCGCGAGTTTTGCAAAAAGTTTAGGAATTATATTTTTATGTTTTTTGCTGTAGAATAAACCATATTTTTATACGAAATCAGCGGAAAAATGAAAATTGTTGCATATATTGTGAAACATTTGCTGTGCCAATACTTTGTAAAATAGTAGCAGTAGTAGTAAAATAGTAGCAGTTAAATTCAATAATAATGCTGCTGGTAACTTATGTTTATTTCTGTGTTCGTATGGAATATTAGCTTATGTCTGGAAGCTGGCTTTAATATAATGCGGCATTTCCTTTACTGTTTAAAGGATAAGGAATTTTCTGATGAGACTTAATAAGAATTATCGGAACTATTTCTTGCACGTTTATTAGCCAAAAGTTCTTCGAGGGCTCGGCGCCAGTGAGTCATTCGCAATTGTATGCTGTGAATGCCGCATTATTCTAAAGCCAACCTATCGACATAAGCTACTATTCCATATGAACACAGATTTATTTGTTGTTAATAATTTTCTTTTAAAATATGGGTCGATCTGTATCAAAACCAAAATTTTTATGAACATTTTATTAAGTCTAACTAATTTGAACTTTTTGCAAGCTTTGAAACTTTTATTTATGCGGTTTCTGATACATATTTTATACGAAAATGATTAACAATAAATAAACATAAGTTATCTACTAGCAGCATCATTTGGAATTTTACTGCTATTATTTTAAGCGTAACTGTACATACTTATTCTTGAATATCCAGATACAGTACGTGTATATTGTTATTTTCAGACTGGTTGAATAATCGAAAATCAGTCAGCTAGACGATTTTAATGGCGCTTCTACAGACGAGAGCGGACGGAAGCAAAATTCGACTTGTTTTTTTTTTTGCTTTTGCCTATAAATACGAGTACTTTAATTACTGTAAGGTGCAATCGTATATATGTACGTATGTCGCGGAGTGTATATGCAAATACATATATATACAGATGTAACTATACATATGAGCAAATCGTTTACACCATAAAACGTAAACTTTGCATGCAGCTACTTATTGTGCAATAAGTCTATTGCGTCTCCGCTAGCTGACGAAAGCTATGACTCGACTAGCCAAACAAAAACAAATCCGGATAGACGCACATCAACTGGAATACCTTTGCTGCTGCAGAAACAGTAGAAGTCAAATAATTTTTCTATCTTTTCATTTACCATTTACAATCGCCGTTTTCTAGTGACGCTATGTAGCCAAAGAGAATTCTACACCTACACATTTAAATCACAGATGGCGCTTAGAAAACGTTTAAATCAATTCCAGCTAATTTGCCTTAGCCGACTTATTTCTACAAATTGGTAATTACGGGTTGAGGCAAAAAAATATATAAAACAAGGAAAAACTTAAATAAATATAGTGGCGTTACGAACACATTCTACATACATACGTATGTAAGTATGTAAGCAGCAAAATTATTTCACTATCTCCAACTTTTGATCTCAAGCGACACGCTCCTTCGCATTGTATATATATACATACATACATACATAGAAACGTAGACTAACCGACCATATTTACATAATGCGGTGGCGTTTAACGAAAAAACGTTGCTTCGCTCTTGTCCATAACTAAAAGCTGTCAAGAATATTAGATATGCTAATTTTGATTTGTTTCACACATGAAACCGCAACAAGGCTTACTACCATTATTGGAGGCTCATACTCACAAACAAACAAACATACTATACATCCATATGTAAATGTTATTGTAATGGCATTAAATAATTGCTACTTAGCCGCAAACCTTGAACATACATATGTACATACAGAGGCGGCCAGAGACACTGTGAAAAAGGCAAACGTCCGCCGCCTTCAGAGATTTTCACACGGAACTCGTTGTGGTGCCAATAATCGGCGGCATTTCAGCTAGCGAAATTTAACGATTTTATATTAACTTGTCGAAAGAGTTCATAGCTATTTCAAATACAGCAGCTGATAAAGGCAACGACAAATTCGTAGTTCTATAAAATTTGCCTGCGTTCAATGGGAATGAATTAGAAAATAGGTCCCTAAGTCAAACTACTTACATATCTCGCACACGATCTTCAAA
>NW_016164024.1:0-4299 GCF_001687245.7 Rhagoletis zephyria | reverse complement strand
ACCCGATTGCTTTTCATACATACTTGATTGGGTTCGGGTGCTTTGCAGCTCAATATACCCGGGTGTTCGAGTTTCAACCCGAGTGTGCACAAAATTTTCTTGATTGGCTTATGACGTTTTTGTTTCTACAAAAAATGTTGCCTTCTCATCGCGGTGTTCTTAGTTTTTGTGCGTAGAGGGTAAAGAGAAGGTTGAATTTTTCGGTAGTTTGTTTAAGTGTACATTTAACCATTTCTTATATTTTTGCTCATACAAAATGCGGCATCACGACGCTTACATCCATTTAGGTATAAATGTGTGTAGCTCGGCAATGCCCAAGCCCTATACACTCGGTGCACATTTATTTTTTGTAAAAGTACTTATGTACCTACATAGTTTTAGGCTGTGTTCTAATATATACACACACAGCTTTCCACGCGAAACTATACGAAATAGATGCAAAAACATTTTTGTCTACTTCGCTTCTAATTTTTTCATTGCGTATGCACAAGCACAAAGCAACAACATTTTCGTATGCTTTGTGGGAACATATTGGCGCCAGTTACCTTCAGCGTAAATTTCTTTGTTGTCCTGCATTTTATCGCAATGTTCGGGTGTCCGTTTCATTGTTACACAAATTTTCGGGTTAGCTGCGGGTGTCCGAGTGTGGTGTTCGCTTGTGCTCAATTTATAGCGAGGGTGATCGAACAGACTCGTTCGTAACCAAAGCAGCTGTCGGGTATGCATCTCGATCGAACACATAGTAGCCGAGTGTGGCGTTCGCTTGTGCTTGATTTTTAGTGAGTGTGATCAAAAAGGCTCGATCATACTCAAAGCTGTTCTCTGATACATACATATTCAGCTGGACCCGAACGTAGATACCGTCATTTCGTGCGATTATATGTTTAGATTAAACTCACTTCGTAGTAAAAGAAATTTATAGAGTCGCGCAAGCCACTAATAAAAAATGAAAGAAAAACAAATGGGAAATCAGTGATAAAATATTAAGCTCGTTCATGAGAAAATTATAGTGACTATAAAAATCTGATCGTGATTTTAGTTGAAAAATTATGACATTAAAAGCCGAAAGAAATACATAAAACATGGCATGGAAAAGATAAACAATGATTGAAAAAAAAACAACAACACATAAGCCTAGCACTATCAATTAGGTAGCCTACCTGAATGGAAAACAGATGTTCAACGCCGATAGGTAACTCCCGATTAGTATTTAGACAATTTGGTGCATTTGCATTTACAGTACATATGTATACATATATGTACATACGTGCATGTGTGTAGATATGTACGTGTGGTCGTTTTCAAATGAAACGTATCTGAACCATTTGATGTGTTTTATTATCTATTAAGACACGATTACAATCTTCGGAATCCAAGCGACTATTAACATTTATGTTCGTAACTTAACGCTAATGTTTTTATTTCCCTTGGAAAACTTATAAAGAAATACGCCACATGGAATGCGAGCTAACTATAAAACTGATATGACATGATGATGGATTCGAGCATTGCAGGAAAATGAAAGCTATGCCACATCTTCATTAGCGATGAGCTATCGCATATGCGAACGTCTCCAAACCACAACACTAAGGAGACAGGGGGCAATTTTGCTATTGACTAAACAAAAATATATTTGCTTGCAACATTGTTTTTTCTTAAAATTTTTGGGTCCGATTTTTGTGTAAAAATACGTGCAATTTGCAGAAAAACCCGGACTGGTGTTCCTTGCACCAGCTGATCAGGTTAGACCAGATACATATATAAGTCGATTGAAGTCAGCAGTGTGCCACTTACTAGACTCTAGTAACTAGAGTATGCGAGCTTAATTAATGTACAATCCTTATAAATCCATTATAGTGACCTATTTAAATAGATTTCTTGAAACCCTTTAGCCACTAAGCTAGATCTTGTGTTCGCCCCGTTCACGCTCTTGAGTTTCTTGATAACGATTTCACGTATTTAATTGCGTCGCTTCGTAAAATTACCAAGCTTTTTTGTGCATTTGTCCGTGAGCCCTTGTGGAATTAATTGTGCAAATATTGCGTACTAATTTAGCCCCTTTTACTGGTGTTTTTTACCTAAAACCATCAGTTTAGTCGGATCTTTTCTCAGGAGTGCAAGGATATGGATGCTTCCAACTCTAATTGCCGGTTTCACGAAAGCAATTTAGGTGAAAAAATACTTTTTTCTGTCAGTCCAATTGAAAAAAAATAATAATAATAATTTTTCAGTTAAACTGATTTCGTGAAACTGATATAAGCGGTCTTCACACGCAAGCAAAAGTTGTCACTATCTGAGTTCTCAATCCCACCATATTGCGTGAATTAAATTTTTTCTTTTGTTAGGGCCGAATTCACTAACAAGAGTTTATACAAAAAATAAAATTATTTCAAAAAATTAATTTTTCTTTTTATACAAATGTGAATTTTGTTCCACAAAAATAATTAAATTTAACAGGAGTTTAACTATTGAGGTGGTTTAAAATCTTTTTAACTGAGCACTGAAAATATAAAAATCGATTGTTAAACCTTTGTCATCGCACTGCGAATTCGGTCCTTAGTATTTGTTTTTTAAACTGCTAACCATAAACCTCTTTGTCATATGCTCTACGATTTGTTGCATGCGGTCTGCGATGAGCGGTTGCCATTTCCATTATTTTTACAATTCGACTCTGAACACGACAGAGCTTGAATATGCGACTAAATGCAACCAAATTAACATTAGCTCGGTTCATCTCTCCTCAATTATGCCATTTTTGACGAACATTTCATAAAAAACAGGCTGAAAAAATTACCTACATTGGCAGTCAAAAATCTGCCGGTGGAATCCATAGAATATACAAAATTGTATGACTCACTTAAAAGACCGCAATGGTTTTTTGGTGAAGCACCTTGGTGTATACATACATATCGTGTTGAATTCACTAAATGAATGTCATTTAAAAAGACGGTTAACACGCATGCGCGCGCACGCCAGTACAAAATACTTGTACATACATATGAACAACAATATGAAAACTAATTGTCAGTTGAATTGAGTAAATAAAGTCTTATAAGCATAAAATTAAACGTCTACACAGTAAAAGTGTTAGGTGTTAGAAGCCAGAGAGCCTAAGCCCCCAGTCTAGAAAACAATAATCAAGCTGCAGCAAACTTGGCTGGCGCAGCCGTGAGGCTAATGACTAGTATTGACCTAGAAAACGCTAGTAAATTATATAAACAAAATACAATTAAGTGGAATAGAAACACAAAAGAAACAAGAAAAATGTACATATGTGCATTGACAACAAAACATTTCAGCAACTTTTCAACACCGAAACAAATGTTGGCGCGTTGGCAATTGCGANGGGGGCGCCATAGTGTGGGCTGGCAAGCCGAAATAGTTGAGTGGCGACAAGGCACTACATACATACATATGTACATATGTGCATATTTAGATGTGAATTAATCTTGCTGAATGTGTGCATAAATTGTTGGAGCACATAAATACATACATACATACATATGTACATATGTACATATGTCTGTGGTGCAAGCTTTCGGCGGCAGACAGCGCTTAGACATCCTATGATTCAAAGTCGCCTTCGCGTCTAATGCTGCTGCTGCTCTACCGCGACCGCTCCTCCTTTGCCGCTGCTATGTATTTGCCAAATATGCAAATCAGGTTTGTTCGTTGCTCGTTTAAGCAAGCAAACGGGTATTTGCTATTTGCATTGAAGAATGTTTGCTTGCATTAATTTTGTGTCGTTGAAAGACGGCAATTTGTAGTGACACAAGCGTTTGAAAAGCTAGAGCGCTTTAAAGTGAATGATGAATGTAATCAGAAGTCGAGATTTTTGGTTGATAAGTAATCGTTAACAAGTTGAAAAAAAACAACAACCAAGCAATGATTGATGACTGTCTGTAATGGAATTTTGGATTCTATGACAATCGCGATCGCTCTTTCAACATAGCGTGCAAAAGATTAGCGCAGGCCAGTTAATAAAAAAAATCAAAACTAGAGATAGGAATATGTACGTAGTACAGTAGTATGTGTATGCGTAGGCTCAATAGCGCAAGCCAGTCAAAGCATCCTTGTCTCAAACGCCAAGTAATTCAAACATGATTCCCGGTCGTTTTTGTGCCACTTTTAAGTGTATAATTTTCCAGCAAATAGTACTTAACTCCGGAGACCTTCATTCGAAGCTAATCGGAAGTAGTAAAAACTTCATAAATTTTGCAATCCATTCAATGTCAAATACCAATTGGGGTATCAATGCAATCCTGGCGCGATAACTCAAATTAAGCTACTAACTTTATT
>NW_016164023.1:23880-33692 GCF_001687245.7 Rhagoletis zephyria | reverse complement strand
TTCGTACAAATTCGTACAAATTTTTTGCTCGACGAACAAACCTATTGTCGCTAGAAAGTTTCCATACAAAAGTAATCAGATGTGTCGCAAGATGGCAAATTTGGGACAAATGCCACATTTGCAATAACTTTGCGACGTTTCATGAATCCCATTATTATTTTCGCTGTACAAATTTCGATTCAAGGCCATTGCCAGCGTTCATCAAGTTGCTTGACAACACGAGGTTCAACTTGATGACAGTCAACTCCGCACAGGTGTGAACCCGTCTTACGATGCGTTGATATTTTTCGATACATCGACGCATCGATTTGCATACGATTTTTCAGACAATTTCACAACAAAATATGTTATAAGCAAAGCTGTAAAAAATTTTAAATTAATAACTGTAATTCAGGTTATTGTATTTCTAGCGAAACTTTTTGGAGGCATTTCAATTTTGTGGTCAAACTCAAGTCCCTTTTTTGCACACTTGAAAAACTGAAATGGCGGTTAAATGTTCAGAAATTTCTGTTTTCAAAAAACATCGATGCATTTATGCATCGATACATCGACTATTTATAAATTGAGTGGAACATTTTCGATGTTTCGAAGCAAAACATCGATAATTGGAATACATCGATGTTTTTCCCACATTTCTAACAATACGACGCCAGTTTTATGTACTTTTGTTCATCCTTATATTGTAATAATTAATAAGGTTTCTAGATATTGTACTAACAACTAAATATTAATACGTGTTCATTTAGTGCATTTATTAATGTAAATGTGAGTTGATTTAAACGAAGCGGTTTTTGCAAATACATACGCGTCCTTTGATATCCCTTTCTCAAATTTGGATAACATTTCGGTAGTAGGTAAAATGGATCCGATTGCGCCGAAAAGATCATTGTGAGTTCGTACCCAAGCTGTCGCTATAACATGAAATCTAACTAAAAATCGCTTTAATCTCTTTAGATCTGCATTCTTCTGGTTTTGCAATGAAGAGCGCAGCAAAGTTAAGGCTGCCAATCCCGAATATGGCTTTGGCGATATTGCCAAGGAGCTTGGTCGTAAATGGTCCAATGTGGATCCAGAGGTTAAACAGAGGTACGTGTTAATGGCCGAGAAGGACAAGGCGCGCTACGACCGTGTAAGTAATGGCATAATTAACTTAAAACCAAATGCATTGACACCGTTCTTTGGAGGAAAATCACTTAATATGTATTTTCCAATGTTTTATTCCAGGAAATGACTGAGTTCAAAACCAGCGGGAAAATACCCACGAAGTAGAAAATTTTATTCTTCATATTACTCACTGCCAGTATAAAACCAAGTGCGACTTTCATAAAACCAATATCACATGCAACAGAGTATTTGCCATGCAGCAAAATAGAAGCATAAAAAACTTATCAGCGAGGTAGAGTTAATAATAAAGACATCTTTGAATAATTACAATGTCATGTTCAGACAACTCAGATACAATTATTATTTTTTATTTATTTGTTTCGCTAAATTTTGGATTACTATTTTTTTTTGAAAACGTAATATTTTACATATGCAATATATACATATTTATGTACATGCATTTCTGTATCAAACAACCAAAATATTTGAAAATTTATTTATTTTTTTCGTTTATTTTGAAAGTGTCGACTTATGGTAGATAAACGACCATTAGTCGGTTATTTATGGTATTTTCAATGTCGTTTTCTCTTTCAATAAGTACATGTCTACACTCGTAATAGGGTCGATATTTTAACTTCCATTCACCATTAAGAAAAACCTACACGCAAGAAAAAAAAACTCAAGATAAAAACGCAAGGATAAATAAAATAACATACACGCGTATTTAGAAATATCTTTGCAAAGAAATGCGGTTGAATTCCAGTATTAAAAACAAGGTATGTACGCGTATCTCCAATGTGAATATGCATTAGAAACAGTTCAGAATTGTACACCACACTCCACTCAACAGAAGAAAGCATACTATAATAATAATGCAAATATGCAAACAATAAAATTTATATAATAGCATGGTAAGATTTCAAATGTACGTATGGTGTAAAAACCAAAAAAAAATTAAATTTTTTCATAATTTAAATTAAATGGCAGTAGTTGGAATTTAAGAAATTTTGTTTGGATTCTGGTGGAATAAATACTCTTTTTTTATAATTCTTTTATACAATTGCGATTGACATTAAAAAAATAAAGGCAAAATGAAAACAAAAGAAATTTCAATTCACATATTTATTTTTGAACGGAAAACATTGTATGTAATGGGTGTCATTATTTTTTTTTATGAGGTACAGCTTAGAAATTTTCACATAAGCAAATAAGAATATCTTAATATTTTCGTTTCGTATAAGAATAAAGTTTTTATAAAGTTTATTCCTTAGTAACTATTAATAATAATATAAGATTGACACTTACACATATGGTATGCGGACTCCGAACGGGCTTGAACCCAAGTTCTGCGGAGTTGTACCGTGCACTGCTAACCACAAAACCACAGCGGCCGCCAGTAATTATTAATGATTCTGAAATAAACGAGAATTTATTTTTATTATATCCTTAAAAGCCAATTCAATAACAAATTTCTTTTTAGTATATTTTGTTTATTTATCGAGATTTTAAAAGCGACGAGCGAGCTTTGATTGGGATCTACATACATATATATGTAAATGTGCCTTAATACACAAATATTATGACAGTGTGGTGAGGGCATAATGTACATACACTCGTTATCGAACCCCGAAAGAAATCATAGCCGGTCACAACCAGTAATATATATATATATATATATGTATGTATATGTATATATATGTATATATATATATATAGTATACAGTAATGAACCAAGGTGTATTAAACACACCTTGGTAATAAACCTTTTCGTAGTTTTTCACCATGATAATAATGCAAGGTGGTATCGGTTATGACAGCCCGATTTGATACTGCCTTACTGCCATACCTAAACAAAAGCGTTGGGCGGTTGACAGTTTCGCCGTTTTCTGCAGCCAACTTCAATACCTAACGCCCTGTCAAAATCGGATTTTCCAACCGCTCAGCGCTGACGCCGCGTTGTTTCGGTATGCTTCATACGGGGAAATTGAGAGAATTACGCTCACAGAGAGCGAAATAAAGAAATAGTAAAGAAACGCAAAACTAGTAAGTAAACAGCTGATCGATGTATTTGACTACTGAAAATATTTGGCGCGAATTTTTGTTTATACATTTTGACAGCTGCTAGTTTCTGCTGGTAAAAATTTTACTCACTCCACTAACTATTTCTTAAAAGCACCAAGTAAATGCAGGCGACATGTAAATGCAAAACAACTGATATGTACTATGACACTTTATCCATTTCGTCGCCTGGGTAGAAGATTGTCGTATGTTAATTTCGGTAGGTTGTGCGAAATCGCGATTAAAGTTTGGTATACAATTTCCAAAAATGCAAAGATAGATTTTCTCCAAAGTCTCTGAAAATGTTACTAGTTCCCAAAACTCTTAAATTATTAAATTTTTAATGTTTATTGTTAATTAGTTTTGAGTTTATAAAAGTTTTTTTATTCAAATTTTGTCGTAAACGCCATTTGTCCACGGGATCCCGCGTTGCGTACGGGAAAGAATCTAATGTGTAGCCGGTATTTGCTGCCCATGATTCAATCATGTTTGCTACCTATCGACTTTATGATCGCCTAGGCCATCAGCTGATCGTGGTATCGTTCGTTGTTTGTTTTAATTCCTACCTTCGCTTTTATATTTCTGACGTTTATTATTTGTTGCTGCGATATGTTTATTTTTGCATTTTTCCTTTTTAAGCTATTAGCTCTACCATAAATAAATAAACAAAGATTAGTTAAACATACACGCCCATACACTGGTATACGTGCACATTTTGTTGGGGAAAACTAGATGCTTATAATAATTTACTCGAATGTGAGGTCGTTTCGTCGCACCATAAAAATAAGATAAAATGATTAATGTCCAGTTTACACGCTGACGCATGGCGATAAGTTTTAATCAACTTAATTAATTAATACACATATATATATATATATATGCATGTATGTTCGATACATGTACAAATTGGTATAGAAATTATGGAGAATATTACTTCAATTTTGGATTTGATGAGATTGACACGCCAACAGTGCATGCGGAAAAGTAATTTACCTGAATGCATAGAAACGGATGCCGATGGCGCAGACGCAGATGGCGTTGATGCTGGAACACATGCGTGGAAGGAAAAAACCGTGTCTTTCAGGGATATAGCAGCAACTGTAATTTCTATATTAATGCGAGTCATCACAGTGCTTCTCAATATTAAATTGGCTGTGGAATATCATCAACAAGGAGAGCATAGCTATTTCGTTTGGACAGTGGTTTGCATGATAGTACCGATGTGTGTTACTGCTTTAATATACGCACAGATGTAAGTTGAATAATTTGGAAAATAAACATACACGAATATTTTATGCATGTACTTATGTACAGCCCACTTCACTTGAATAGGTATAGCTATATGTGTATACACATATTTTCCACAAGATCCAGGCTTATATCTGGGGCATCAGAGAAGTTTAATTTTGATCTCGCTTAAGGATGAGTAATTTCGAAGAAAAGTGGTAAAAATGAAGAAAACACCTTGATTACTTTGGATTTTATTCCACTTTAAATCAAATTACACGAAAATTATGTGGCTGTTATCAGGTTATCTGGTTAAAACTAATTATTCTGTAGTGTATTTTATTATTGCAAACTGAATAAAAAGTAAAACCCGATAACCTGATGGAAAGTATGAACAACCACTATTCTTACTATTTTAATTCACTTGAATAGGTACAAAGATGCGTAGCCTCCTTATGTGTATAGCAAAATTATTAGAATTACATTTAAAACATTTTTAAGAATTTAAAGGATAATTAGACCTTAACACAGCAAGAATTGGCAAAGCAGGCGCACTTTCAACTCCAAAAATGCATAAATGGTGAGCTTCGTGGATACAGGACTCCGCAGGCGATTTGTTGGAAATAAAACTGAAGGAAATGCAAATGTTTCTGACAGCTGAAGCCGGGGGGAAACTTTCCATTATGGCCGTTGGTTAAAGGTGCGGTGGGCGAAGGGGGAGTGGGCGTGGCACCTCCAACCGACCTTTTTGGAGAGGGTATGAGCCGCCATTGACAAAAATGCAACCCCCGACCACCTAGGCCCCTTATGGTTCCCTACGGACCCCTTAGCAAAATGGCCAAAAATCGCAATTCCTGAAAGAACCACTGAAAAATTGTGGTTTTTTCTGGCGAAAAGTTTAATTTTGTTCGCTACAACGGATTTAATAATAATTGTCACGATATTTGAAATGACGAACGTTGTTTGTTTCCTCTCTAGGATCTAGAAGACAGTATGGCGGCCTGAACTGCGATTTCGTAGTCCAGAGCAGTTGAGATAATATTTCAAGTTTCCAAAATTACGAATAATCCATCCAAAACAAGTATTAAGGAATTTTTTTTTAACATTTGTCGCATATTTTCAAAACTTGTTCTTGAATATGCTAGAAAATTACGCACCGATTCGCCCTACAGGTGTTGTAAAAACGAGGATAACGAAGCAGAGTCGTGTTTTTTCAGAGTACATTCATTCACTGGACCTAAATTTAATGGAAAATATTTGGAAGAGGATGTTTTGCAATTTTGCTTGTCAGATAAAGTAGTAAGCAGCGAGATGTCCTTGATTTTTCAAAGCGCCTATAGTAATGTCTACCGGATAGGGGGTTTTTCCATACATTGGAATTAAGCATGTATTGTCTAATACTAAAAGTGTTATATATTAGAATTAAAATGAATGTTATGCTTTTGATGGTTCAATCTAGGTTTTTCCTTGTGTTAAAGACACTGTGCCTATTCAAGAGATTCAAAATTATAAGCACAAATAAGATAGCAGTTTTCTCAATTTTCACCACTTCTTTAAAATTAATAATTCTTCAATATGAGATCAAAAAACCAACTTCTTCGATGATAAAAAATTCAGATTCAAGTGAAGCGGGCTGTACATATGTATGTATGTATCTACATGATAAAATTGTAGTTCTACATATGCATGATACAAGGCTATAAAACGCATACCTAACATTTTTCCAAGAATTTGAATAAAAAATCTTATTTTTTGGTGTAATCGGTAAAATTTGTTGGATTTTTATAATTTTTGTACAAATTTTGAAATGTGGGTTTGTATGGTGCTGGTTATATAGTATGCTAGACTTTTATAAAAAATAACTAGCCGGTATGTACACATACGCATTTGGAGAAAACACGTGGCAACCCTATTCAAAAAAATAAAGCCTCATTGTACACCTAATGGCCAAGCCCTTTCATTTGGCATCTTATGTTTTTAATGCAATCTTATAATTTTTTGACAGGCTAATAACTAATAAACTAATTTTTTTGTCCAATGAACAGCCTACAATTTTTCGTATAGGCGGTCTTCCAAAAAATAAATCCTTTTTCACATTTGAAGGCCAAGCTCAGCGGAAATAGATGACACGCCATTTCTTTAAATGAAATTAATTGGTGCTCGTATGTGTGTATGTGTGTGCACCAATCTATTAATATCGTTGAATTATTTTAATATCTATTGCAAAATTCTATACAGACAAGGCTAAAACGTAGAAAATAAATAAAATAAAAAACCTTTTTAATAAACCACGCTTTTTTAAATGGACTAAAAAGTAGAAAATAATCGAGGCCAAACCCTTTCATTTGACACCTGATTTTTCGTATTCCATCGAACAGCTCACGTCTTATAATTTTTCGCATAGATGGCAACCCTATTGGAAAAAATAAAACCTTACTGCATATCTGAAGGTCAAGTGCTTTAACGGTGCGGATCTTAACATTTGTTTAGACACGTGACAACGCTATAGAAATTCTAAACACAAAAGGTCGCTCTCCTATCGTTACAGAATATATTAGAGAAAATCTCTTCCAAATCCCTTCAGTAGTAGGGTTTCTCCCAATCTTGATGTCTCCTGGGCGCTAGAAAGGCTGAATTTTCGATTCGCTTATAGCCGCTTGAAATTCATTAAAGTACTTTAAGCTTTTATGAAATATATATTTTTTGTCCACTTCCGTTCTATACTTTGGGAGTCTGAAGCAGTTATTCTCTCTTAATATATATGTATGGGTTTCATTTATATATCGAAGATTATCGCTAAGCTAATCCGGTAGCTTGCTCTTCTTACTATTGTACACAAGTTTCTTGTTGCTTCACGGTTAATCAATTCAAAGCTACAAGCATACATACATATATCGTATTTGTATGTACAGTATCGGTCATATCTATAGCACGCCATTTCAAAGTGATATTGTGTGACACTTATGTTTATTTATTTATTTTTAAGAATTTTCAATTAAAATACAGTTCTTTCTCTAACAAGTTTAAACCCAAGTTTAAAAATTTGTAGAAAACAAAAAAAAGTGCAACAAATTTTCACCTAAATTTCAAACTTTTTTCTCGGAAGTGTTTGAATTTTTCTGAATACACAGTTTTATAGCCCAATCAATTTTAGTCTGATAATGTGCAAGATCCAAGTGACTGAAAGTTACCGTTGATTTTTTAGAATTTTTTTCGTCGAGTTTATTCATTATATGGAAGCCAATGCGACAAAAAAAAATTCTAAAAAATTAACGGTAATTCGTAGCCACTTGAAATTTGCACATTATCAGACTAAAATTGCAGGGGCTAAAAAACTGTGTACTCAAAAAAATTCTAACACTTCCGGGAAAAAAGTTTCAAATTTAGGTGAAAATTTGTTACACTTTTTTGTAGTTTTCTACAAATTGTTGAACTTGGGTATATATGGGGTTTATCTGAGAATGAACTAAATTTTAATTGAAAATTCTTAAAAATAAATAAATAAACATAAGGGGCACACAATATCACTTGGAAATGGCGTGCTATATATATGACCGATACTGTATGTCGTACAGTTTGTTGGGGATGAATCTTACCGCTCAGTTTTGCATTTTTTGCAGCTTATCAACATGTGAGTCACTCGCTAGGAAGAAAATCGTTGGGCAGTGCATAAAGTGCGGTTCTTCTATTGACCTATACGCCAAGGTTTTATATCTTCCTCCCAAGTATTTACGCGATCTTTTTTAATACCATTTTTTTTAGCAAATGAGCCAAATCATGAAAATTCATAAAAACTTTTACTGGATTTTACTGGAAATGAGTCAACAAACGCAACTATTATCGACTTTCTCGGATTCTGAGGATAAAAATACGTGACTTTTGTTTGAAACTTTTTTCTCAGAAGTGCATTATTTTAACCGTAAGTGCATTCTAGAAAAAAGTTTTCGAATCGGGTTAAGTTTTTTGTGTCGGCAGAACCCTAATCTGTGGTGAAAAACATGTATGTCTAATTACAAAAAATAAATAATATAATTCCGGTCATTCTAACCCACTTTCGGTATACATATCGCCCATTTAGTACTTCAGTAGTGTCATAATCCAAAAAATATAAACTTGAGTTGAGTTTGCAAAAATTACCGCTATCTCTTCTAAATATCTTGTGTAAAAATTGTATAGCTATATTATGGCTATATCTATTACCAGTATCCCACTCGAACAAAATATGTATTAATTTTTACTAAATATGGATGTTTCCAGCGGAAAGTCTACCACGAAACAAAATAAAATTCATGGGAATGGAACCGCTAGGTGGCGCTAATGTCAAAATAAACAGTATATTCGACATAAAATGCATGTTTTCTTCGCGTTAAAAAATCATTAAAAAACAATATTAATAATAATCCCTAACTAACAGTATTGATTAGAAGTACGGAATTACTAAGAAATAAAAACCTACAAAGATTTATATTAACTTAAGTATTTAATTTTTTTGGTTATTCTGTTTATTTCTTTAGGTGTCATGAGGATAACAAATTTAATGGCGACTTCTGGGAAGTGTTGCAAACAACTATGCTAGTTTTATTCTCCTCACTTTTTCTAAGGTTAGTTAATGTGCTTATATACACACATATGTACCTAAGTACATAACTTTCTATGAATGTAGATTAAACAGGATCCTCAAAATTGAGTTTTTAGCTAGAGACAAGGTCTAAGGTAGAAATTTTTCTACGTGATTGTAGAAAACTTATGAACTACCTTCGATCAAAATTCGAGACCCATAAAACCCAAAGCTTTTAATGATCGTTTATTAACACTTTTGTTTTTCGTTTTAGTAGGGGTCTTCCCTTAAATTCGTAAAGGCCTCGTAAACCTTGTAAAGCTCGTAAAAAATTGTCAAAATTTGTATGCAGCTCTATTTATATGGGATGGGGCGTGGTTAAGGTCCGATTTTAAAAATTTTCGGCCATTTGGTATTTTGTATCGAGGCCAACAACTATGCGAAGTTTGGGAGAACTTAGTTGGAGCGGTTACCAAGGTATACATACACATATCATAAGTGGGCGTGGTTACGCCCATTTTCCAAAAATGTATAATATTCTTAACATTCATATAAAAATCATTAGGGGTATTCATCTAAACGCGTAAATGCCTCGTAACCAGGTAAACCTCGTAAACTTAATTTTGTATGGAAAACCAGCTTATTTACGAGATATACGCACTTACGAGGCGTTTAAGCTGATGAATACCCCAATTGTAAATATGAATTTCGAGTAAATAAGCTTCAGTAATTAAAGTATCGCAGTTTTCGTATTTCTGAAATTACCGTTATTTGGAAGGCAGGCGTGGTTGTTGCCCGATTTTGCCACAAGTGCATTCGGGTATAAAAATAATAGGTGCAAGATTAGCAGTTTTAATAAAATTTC
>NW_016164023.1:0-19558 GCF_001687245.7 Rhagoletis zephyria | reverse complement strand
GTTCACAATAGTATATTTTTCACCGCTGAGAAGCTTTGTTTACAAATCGAGCAAACTAAATAGTGTGCTTATACATATTTATGTAAATTTGTTCTAATTAAAATGAAGTAAAAAAGAAAGCAAGTTTATAAAAACGTGGTAAAATGAGTACAACGAGTTCTGGTTCAACGATTCGTCAGAGGATGAGAGCTTAGTAAACTGGCCAGGAGTAGCAAATGTTTAAGAGAGTTTAAGTTTATTAGTCTTTCGAATATATTTTGGGGAAAATTTTCCAAAACGGATCCAGGCTTTGAAAAAAAAAAAATATTAGGGAGTATAGAGGAGCTTTTTCAGATTCTAAATCTGAAGACCCCACCCTCCGGAGGCTTATAGTTTTAAAGTAATTCGCATTTAAAGTTACAAAAAATACCGAATTTAACCTCACCTTTTGCTTTGTACACCAATTGAATGAAATGTCAGTGCTGCCATACATATGAAAAAATGCCTCAAAAACACAAAACGGAAGCAATAAGAAATGCAGATAATGATCGCGCGATATTTAATAAAAAAATTTAATTATTTATTGGTCGATTTTTGATTAAAAAGTTGCATAATTTATCGAAGTATCGATTTTATAATAAAATGCGATGTTTTATTAAAAATGTTCATTATTCATCGAAGTATCGAGTTTTAGAATATAAAGCGCCGCAGGCGAAAATTTTTAATAAAAAATCGCGCGATTTTTAATTAAAAATTTTCATTATTTATGGAAGTATCGATTTTTAGAATATAAAGCGCCGCAGGCGAAAATTTTTAATAAAAAATCGCGCGATTTTTAATTAAAAATTTTCATTATTTATGGAAGTATCGATTTTTAGAATATAAAGCGGCGCAGGCGAAAATTTTTATTAAAAATCGCGCGATTTTTAATTAAAAATTTTCATTATTTATGGAAGTACCGATTTTTAGAATATAAAGCGCCGCAGGCGAAAATTTTTAATAAAAAATCGCGCGATTTTTTATTAAAAATTTTCGATATATATGGAACTATATTAATATATGGTTACTGGGTGTTTTACATAAAATCGCGCGATATGACCATTTTACGCACAACTCTTTTTTGTGTTGGCCGCGTTTTAATAAAATCCTTTAATAGTGGCGTATTTACTTTTAAAACGTATGGCAGCACATATTTGCTCTTACTGTCGGCCATTGTTATTTCTGTTTGTTTGTGAAAAGTGGTAAAACGTGAACACAAGTTTATAAACGCGTTTTACTTAATTAATTGGTGAATTATATATAATAAAAGCATAAAATACGCATGTGAGCATTGAAAATATAACATGTAACTCAAAATATAAGTGATAAGTGGCATATTTTAAAAAAATTAGGGGGTGATAGTGGACATTATTTAACAACAAATTGCTAAAATACTATTAGCAATTATATTGTGAGAGTGAACAATTCATGTTGAGGAGGCCTCCCCCAACATCCTCACCAAGTTTCATGACGAAATTCCTTATACTTTCGCTGAAATTTCGATTGGTTCCGTTTTGGAAAGCCCACCCATATTTTGATATAAAATATATTTAAGAAATTTGTCTACAGATTCATTAAAAAGTTCCGACCATCTAAAGAGGCGTTTGTGAGCCAAATCTATTTAAAATATTTTAAAACTATCAACAGCGCTACGATTTTGTTCTCAGAGATCGTGCCAACAGAGTATTGGGATTTTCTTTCACAAGTAAAACCAGCCTTTCGAGCTTGTGTTTAGTATTCAAGATGTTAGAACTGCATGAAATTAATAAAAATTGTTTAAAATTAATGTCTAGCCGCCAAAATGTAAGAAAACATATACAAAATCATACATTTTTCACAATTTTCTAACACTTCGCTACACCATCGAAAGCAAAATTCTGTTCGACAGAAAATTCGACACTCAACGAAAATTTCGACACGCTTGCATAGCTCATAATACGAATTCCACTTTCGATCTTCGATCTTCGATAGCCAGCGAAGATCGAAAATCGAATGCAGCTCATAATAAGGGCCTTTGAGTCGGAGATTACGGATCTGTACACCGTTTTTCTAGATCAGTTAATTTTTCCAAGTATTCGCATTGCGATTGAAAAAAAAATTAAACCGTAAGCTTAGTATCCAGCTCTAAATTTTCTTGTGTCAAATTGCCTTAAGGCAATATGCAGTTCTTAAAGATTTGCTACGCTTTCTTCTACGGTTTTCTAAAGTTTTTTTGTGATGCCCGTTCCATTATTTCCTTGGGCAGTACCACATATTTACATACACAAAATAATTACAATTTTTTTTCTTGACCGTTTTCTTGAGAGCTGTATACGCTTTAACATGGAAAATGTTATTCATACGCATTGTTCGATATGGCGTATGAGTAACATCACTTCCTCCTATTTTATAAAAAAAAATTATTGCATATTTTCATTTGACCGTTCCCAACTTGTTAATTTTTCCATCGATTGTGAAAATATCTTGGGAAAAATTACCTGATCTGGAAAAACGGTAAACGGATCCATAATCTACGACCCAATATTAAGTGTCTACGTTTTTCGACGTTTTTTGTGTCATTTCAAAACTTGAGATTTTCCCTACTGTGTTATCGCAAGTTTGACTTGAAAAAGAGATTCCCCTGCAAACCAAAGTTCCCGAAATCTTAAGGAAATCGTTAGGAGTATCTCATTTCTGTAACGATTTTTTACGAATTTTCAAAAAAAAATATATGAAGGGGTTGACACGAACTCGTAAAGAAATTTCTGTACGAAAAATAAAGAAAATTCTGGAAAAATTCTGAAAGATATTCTTTACATAGCAGCATTATTTTCGTTGCTTCACAGATTTTCTTCAGAAATTTCGTAAAAGAATGGAAGTGTGCGTAATTTATTTCATTTTAGAAAATTCGGCAAGAAATCGAATTAAATCTTAACGAATTCTTTAAAATTTCTTTACAATGCAGAATACTCTGAACAAATGGTTTGCAGGGTCGTTTTTCAATAATTTTGAAATGTTTATCCAAGCCAAATGTTTACTGAGTACTCATGCACATACATTTATATGTACATACATATCGTTACCTTAATAAAGAAAGGCCCTAACTCATATAAATAGTCGCTGAAATACAAAAAAGTAGTAACGAAATAAAATTTTGTATTGCTTAAAATGATGTGGGCACTTATACATAATTCGAGGAAATGCATCGTAATCATCAAAAAGGGAATATTTGGATTTTTACTTGGTTACAGCTTTTTGTATTTCAGCGACGATGTGAGGAGATAGCGCCTTTCTATATTAAGGTAACGATATGTTCCCGTTTATCAATATGTATGATCTTCCGCAGGTATTACAAATTAACTACCAAAGAGGAAAGCGATGTTGCGTTGATTCGTTTATTTGAATGCTTCATGGAAACAGCTCCACAGAAAATACTCCTAATGTCTATAATATTAACACAGAGTAATCAAATAACAGGTATGTACATATGTGTGTATCTACACTAACTATGTGACAGGGAAACTTAAAAGGGACCTACTGGTCGAAGAAAATTCGATTTTTTTCGATTTTTATTAGTACACTGGGAAAAAAAGTTTAGTTACATACGTCCGCTAAATATGTTACATAGTTTAATCATAGTTACCAAATCTTGTGTTAAGGGAAATATATTTAGCTGACTATTTTCTAATTGTAGGCACCTTTTAACTTTCCCTCTCGCGTAAACTTACTTAAATCCAAGTAATTTATTTATCTATCTGAGTATTTTTTTTTTTGATATTACTCAATAAGGAGTGGACTCCCTACAGTATAAATCAGAGTTCTAAACTTTATGCAAAAATAAAGAAAATTATGCAAATTTTCATCCAAATGTAGCACTTTTTATTTACACTCTTTAGGAAAAAGCTAAGTACGCAGTTTTTTAGCCCATTCAATTTTTGTATAACAGCACAGGCTAACCTAATATTCACGCACGCCGCCAATTTATTGTCAAAAATTTCTCATGCACATGCAACTTGTATGAGATCAACCGAAATTGAACGGCGTGCGTATGAAGCTAACTCAATTTCCAATTTTTGTTCTGCGTGACATTTTGATTTGACGTTTCGCTCAATGAAATCAAATGCAAACGCATGCAAGTCAATTTCGGGTGACGCAACAAAACAAATTCGACGGCATGCGTACCAAAACGCAAGCCGCGAATATTAGGTTAGCCTGTAATAAAGTGCAAGTTTGAGGTAGCTAGGACTTGCCATTGATTTTTAGAATTTTTTTTTTTTGAAGTTGTCGCTCACTTTCTCCATATAAAATAATGTTCGATAATATTTTTGCTGAATATTTGAATGAAATTTTGCAGAATTTTCTTACATACGTTTCTATGTATTTTGTCTTTTATGTATACTTAAAAAGGCAAGATGGAGCTTATTCTTTGAAAAAATCGATTTACTTAAATTTAATGTAAATCATCGGCTTGGGCTTCGCTAATCGGCCGGATATTAGATCAAAACCGAACGTTCGGCTCGGATTCGGCTTTGGCCGAAAAGTCTATCTTCGTTCGGACTCTAATACAGACGCAACCTACTGAAATTTTTACTTGAAACTTGGGGGACTTTTTCCTTTTATTAGAGTTTCGGGTGACGGAAATCATGCTGATATAGCTTTTGAGTTTTTGAATAATCACTTCTTAGGTCAACAAATAAAACTCAATATTATGTATTATCTTTGAGCGAAAAAATAAAAATCATAAAATAGTCATTATTTGACTAAGTAAATTAGAAAGACTTATGTAATTTCTAAGTTAACGCAAAGAAAATTGATAAAAGTTATTTTCTTAGCGTTACCGCGCATTAACAACCACAACCCAATCGATCTACTCAAAACTCCTTCGAGCCAGAATATCAACTTTATCTACAATTACATATGTACATCAGAGCCATTGATGCTAAGATATAATCCACACTTTTACATTACCGACACAGCCAATAGCTCTGTTGTTGTTGTTGTTGTTGTTGTAGCAGCATACAAGTTCCCCAAAGAGTTTTTGGGGAGTGTTGCTGGAGTGACAGTCCTTGGTCAAATACAAATCTGGGTCGTTCCGGTTCCGTAGACCCGACTGTCGTGGGAACGAGCCAATAGCCTTCGCAGCTAGGGCTGTAACTAACTATTAAATATTATAATTTATTATAAATTTAATTCAACAAATAGATTTTTTTTATTAGTGGCTATTTGTTTTCAAATTGTAAATTGTTCAATGTTACTTTATTAGATACACAAGTATGGAGTGTGCTGCTCTATTTAGCGAATGTACCCTGGACATTGGGCACTTACAATCGCTGCATACGTGCCGCCCAAACAATCAAAAATAAATTAAGTTATTGGCTAATGGCACCTCATCTATGTTGGCATTTTTGTATATCAGGTTAGTAAAAAATAATGGTAAAATTCTTATATAGTACATACATACATAAATAAATAAGAAAATAATTTGTTTATATTTTAGTTTCCCGTACACTTTGCATCACATTTATAGCAGTTTTATTTCCAATCTGGACGATAGTTGCTTGCGTTCAACACGCCGTAATAACGGGATTTGTCACTTACATCTTGGAACGTCCGCAATTTTGCGGCATCAATGCTTTTCATAATTTTCTCTTTTGCATAGCATTAGGATTTATTTACATATTTATTTACATTCCAGTTAAGGAGGCGCCCACAAGGTATAAGTATGCGCTATACTATGCAATTTGCTCAGTGGAGAACATCATATGCGTTGTATTGTTCATATATTATGCACCGAAAAGACTTTCGCAATCTAAAGCGCTTTTCTACACGCTTTGTACATTAGCTATTGGATTTTATTATGTAGGCATTTGCTGTATGTGCATTTACTATATACATTTTCACCCGAATGTGAAAGCTAGAAAGAATATGAATATTGATAGTTGAAGTAAATATTCTAAGTGGAGTTTGGGAATTACGTTTAGTGGCATCATAAGTTTGTTTCTGGCGACAGAACTTGCACTGACTACAATGTGTAGATAATATAGTATCTAATAAGTACAACATATGTATGTATGTATTATATATATTTTTGAATTGCCATTATTAAAAAAGATCTTATAAACTGCCTACTGAAATGTTACATGAAAAAGGTTGCTAGGAAATCAATTTATCTATTTATGCATACTATAGTACTTAATAGGGTTTTTAGGCGATACTTGCCACGCAAATTATATTTGAAAGCTTAAACTGAAGAAACATATAAGTCTTATTCTTCTTTATTAGCGCTGTAACTGTCAGCCGTTTCACTTCTGAGCCAACTGACGCCAATTGGAAATACCAAGTCCACCTGGTCTTTCCAACGCACCTTCTTCGCACGTNTGTGTAGATAATATAGTATCTAATAAGTACAACATATGTATGTATGTATTTTATATATTTTTGAATTGCCATTATTAAAAAAGATCTTATAAACTGCCTACTGAAATGTTAAATAACATAAGCGGATAAGGGAAGTTAACGAGTGCAAATCCACAAGAGCCTTCCCTTACTTGAAAAAGGTTGCTAGGAAATCAATTTATCTATTTATGCATACTATAGTATTTAACTGGGTTTTAGGGCGATACTTGCCACGAAAATTATATTTGAAACTATAAGCTGAAGAAAAATATCAGCCTTATTCTTCTTTATTAGCGCTGTAACTGTCAGCCGTTTCACTTCTGAGCCAACTGACGCCAATTGGAAATACCAAGTCCACCTGGTCTTACCAACGCAACTTCTTCGCACGACTTTCTTCGTCCCATTTAAAAAACTAAAAAAATACTGGTTTTATAAATACTGTAAAATTTAGCATGCTGCATACTTGAAGTTAAAGATAATGCTCAGTAAATTCTAATAATAATAATAATAATAATAATATCCCAACGGCTTTTACCCTCCNTAGCGCTGTAACTGTCAGCCGTTTCACTTCTGAGCCAACTGACGCCAATTGGAAATACCAAGTCCACCTGGTCTTACCAACGCAACTTCTTCGCACGACTTTCTTCGTCCCATTTAAAAAACTAAAAAAATACTGGTTTTATAAATACTGTAAAATTTAGCATGCTGCATACTTGAAGTTAAAGATAATGCTCAGTAAATTATAATACAAATTGTTTGTGCTTTAAAGAAAGCTATCTCTGGAGACATTGTTCTGGCGAAAAGTGCACAAATATAGCCCCACACATGTCGCAATTACNCGAGTCACGATAGGCAGGAGTTTGTTAAGTGTCGAGATCTAAAACTGTTTGTGCTTTAAAGAAAGCTATTTCTGGAGACATTGTTCTGGCGAAAAGCGCACAAATATAGCCCCACACATGTCGCAATTATAACTCTAAAAATATTTTAATTTAATGTATTTATGCTTTTTACTCAACGGCATTTCAAATAGTTAACAATTCAGTTGTGATCTCGTAATAGTAAAAATATTGCAATTTATTGCAAGTTGATGCAAAGACCCGAAGCAGTCGTCAAGCGTGTATTAATTCAATTATAGTTGTTCGCTTCAATTATCACTGATCTTCAGCATTAGCAATTAATACAGCAGCTTGCGTTCCTTCATCTGCACCTAAGGAATTTCGCTGTTGTTCAACAACGTTTGCTTGTTCCAGATCTGGTTTCTCAATCTGTTGTTGCTGTTCGAGTTTGCGCTTTTTCTTTGCCTGTATATCGGCTAAGGTTTGCTCTATTGACCGCATATCCTTCTTATTTTTACTTGGAACAAAACCATAACTCTTATTAGTCTCCGTTTTGCGTGCAGCCTCCAAGGCAGCTTCTTGCCCAATAAGATGGGCATATTTGTCTTTATAGTTGCTCGTTGGCTTTATGTCAGACTCACTGGTAGTTGGTTGTTGGTTGGAAGCACGTGCCAGTCTCTTCTGTTCACTTTCTAATTCACGTTGTTGCTTTCGCCTCTCAGCGTATTCTTTGGCCACTTCTTCATTCCATCCGTCACCATTTCGACGTGCAGCTATTTCATCCTCTGATGGTGCATTTTCCTTTTTATAGACAACCGAGTGCCGATCGATATCCTCCCGACCAAAGCTCATGGCAATAAAGCCACCAAATTCCGCTACCTCATGTATAATGGCACGATGCACCTTGTCCAGCGGCTGAAACTCAATATGCGGGCGATCATCCTTGGCAAAGCGCCCAATGCGATCCTCCACATATTTACGAAATCGATTTAGCTCTTCTTTTTGTTTGTTTTTTATGTGTTCAGCAAGCTCTTTTTGTTTCTTTATTAACTTTTTTTGTTGCTCTGTGGCTGCCGGAGGTTTTTCCATTGAATTGAGTATTGAATTCAGCAAATCCATGGCGGGTTTCGGCGACTTTTATATTTTAACAATAAACAAATTGCAACAGTCGGAGACACAACGAACGCAATTTAAGCAGCAAGGTAAAATTTTAAAAGTTTTGCTGCTTATTAGAGGTTCTTTTGTTTTTTCTATTGTCCAACGTTACCCAGCTGTTTAATTTTTCGTCTCTTTTCTATTCCTTCCTAGTACCTTCGTATCTGTTTTGCTCCGTTCGTTCTGTTCTGTCAAAAAAGTCCCTTAACTGCTCGCGGTAGTAAATTTTTGGACCCAACCGATTAGGATATCGTGTGTGAAGAAACAAAGAAAAACAGGTCTGTTCGATTAGGACGCTGTTACGCAGCCTACTACAGAGAACGTTAAATACAGAGAAGCAGCATTAGCACAATGGACGAGGTAAGAATGAAACGAAAGACTGGGTTCACACAGCGAATTTTTGCTGCTCATTTTCGGCAACTTCTCATTTGGTGTTGCCCTTGGCGTTCACACAGAGCAATTCTTTTGTACACAATTGTTGTTGCCAGCTGTGAACGGCCAACTAGAATTACTCAGACGAACGAGAGCACAAAGCGTGTTGCTCGAGCACGAGCAACTCCATGAACGAAAGACACAAGATCACGCGGGAAGGAAAGAACGAAAAAAGTTATTTTCTAGCTGCCAAAATCTCGACGCCATCTTTGTTGTAAGAAGTAAACAACGAAAAGATCGGAGAAAACCGCGAAATTGTTGAACGCATGAAAAATCATTTTTATTATGCAAATTCTTCTATAAATCGTGCCGTTGTGTTAAATTATTCGTTATCTTATGTGTACACACGTTGTCACAAGCGAAAATGAAGAAAATTGCAGTAAAAAGCCACCACCAAATTGTAAACAACGAAGAAATGTAAATAAACGGCTAATGTCAAAATCGTTCAACTTTTTTCCTTAATGTGATTCTAACGGGCTACTCTCCTGCCCGCGTGATCTTGTCTTTTTGGTTCATGACAAGCACCACTATTTTACATTTTTATTCAAGTAAAGAAGAGTTAATTCAACATGACAACACATTTTAAAGCATTTTGTTGCATCATTTTACCTAAATAGTGCGTTTAAAGTGGCTGAAAATAATTTTGGCTAATTTTGGTTTTTGTTGTTTTCTTTGCTTTGTTTACTTTTCGCTCGTTTTCCAGTGAAACAAGATGGCGTAGAACCCGCTAAAAAAATCGACTTTTTTCACTCTCTTGTTCTTACGTGATCTTGTGTCTTTCGTTCATGACTTGAACTGTGTAAAAGCAGTCTTTGACTGGGTTCACACAGCGAATTTTTGCTGCTTATTTTCGGCAACTTCTCATTTGGTGTTGCCCTTGGCGTTCACACAGAGCAATTCTTTTGTACACAATTGTTGTTGCCAGCTGTGAACGGCCAACTAGAATTACTCAGACGAACGAGAGCACAAAGCGTGTTGCCCGAGCACGAGCAACTCGGTGCCCTTCCCCCTTGCTCGTCACTCCCTCTCCCACAAGTAACGAGTTGCCACGATAAAAGTTTCTCTGTCTGAACCTAGACTAACTAGCCAGATAAGTTAAATAATAAACCATATTGTGCAATTATTTACCAATGAGCGTTCATGAAAGAATGCGTATAAACTGATAAATTTAAGCTATTTCTCCCTTTATCACTTTCGATGAAGACCCCTAAAGCAATTCCAATTCGTACTGTCGTCAAGTATATAACCTGATAATGGAGATCGCTGCATCTTTTAGGCGCATCAATATTACATAGTTACATCCCAAGCTAATAAAAGCGAGGTAAACATGATTTTTTTCTGTTAGTTTTAACATTAAATTCCAAAAAAAAAAATCGTTTTTCACTTAAAAGTGTAAACAGAACCAAATTGATGGTATTAGTTAATTGGTAATTTTTAATAAACCTTACGTAATCATAGTAATCTCATCTATGTAGATTTTAAGAATATTTAGGAATAAAAGTATTTATATATGTATGAAAATACAAAAAGCGTTTATTGATTACGCAAGCGCGTCAGTTCTTTGGCTTTCTCCATATAGCGACGTGGTCGTAGATATTCTAAAAATAATAGCAGTATATGGGCCATAGATATAACCAAAAGGAATGGCCATACTTTGCTGCGCAGGTAACCCCAAAGTAGAGCACCTAGCGATTTTTCAGGTTCGACCAAAATACGCGCATATACCCTTTCTGTCCTTTGCGTAACATTCTCCCAGTTGTACAGTGTAGAAACAATCTCATTACATTTATATGGGCAAAGCACAGCTTCCATGTCTTCAATACCCTTAAAAGCTCCGGTATTCTTTGCGTGTTTTACCTTATGCACACCTGAGTTTACATGTCGTGATTTTGTCAGTGTCGCACTTTTTTGTTCGTGAGCTGTTTTCATAGCACCATACCCCACAACATGAACACCGCCATTGACACTAGTCCCAAGTAAGGTCGGTCGTTGGTTATTAAAAAAGCACCTATACCGGTTAATTGCTTTGAGTACGCCCTGATAAACGGAATCGATTTCAGGTTCCGTCAGAATTATTAAATTCGAAGGTAATACTTCAGGTATACCACCCACGCGGGTAGATACGACTTGCAGGCCACATGCAGCTGCTTCTACTATAGCCATGCAGTACGCTTCAGTGAGTGAGGTGTTTACAAAAATGTGCCCACGTACAAGGATGTCGCGAACTTGGGAATGTTCAACGGCCCCTATTAATTCAACGCGATCTTGCATGTTTACCTTTTCACGTACTTCTTCAAGTAGATCACGTTTTGGCCCATCACCAACTATAATAAAATTTATTTTGGGCGTATGCCTAAAACGAGGAATTACGCCAGCAAGTAAATCAATGCCTTTTCGATAGACTAGGCGTGAGGCGACCACAATGTTAACTGTAGCGAGAAAGAAACATGTGTTAATTCTATGTAAGTTTGATTAATATGGCAAATCATTACTTGTGCCGTCCACAGGTCGTTTACTTGGATCTGGTGTAAATAGGGCAGTGTCAACAGCATTTGGAATGACGGAAACTTTTTCTTTTGGTATGCGTGCTCGTAATACAGTGTTTTCTTTACCTGTTTAAATTTAATTCATATAGATTACTATAAAGTCAGACACTAACTAATCTACTCACCAATGTGAGAGACGCAGATGCAGTGGTTTACATTAGCCAAATTTATCTCCAGCATTTTGTTAGTGAAAACCGCTGACAAATCAGCAAACCCAAAAAGACTGTGATCCGTAAAAACAGTCTGTTTAAAAAAAATGCAATCAATTTATTAGTTGCATACTTTGAAGTTTTCTATCAAATCACCCTCAGGCCCAGCATATTGCCAATAATCATGGCTTCATGTGCCAGCGTGCTAAATGCCGAGTGTCCGTGCACTACCTCAATGCATTCCCGCAACAGTACGCATCGTATAAGTGGTATTTGACATAAAATTGTGGGCAGTATACACTGATTGTAGAACGGTTTAATTGGTAAATAATATACTTTTAATCCATTGGTTAAGTAACGAATACCTCTACAATCACCATAGCAGTGTGTTAACACAATGACCTGGTTATAGAATAATAAACAATTGAAGGCGAAGTTTTTAATATGAAACCACACAATTTTAATGACTCACTTTATGTCCGTGGCTTAATAGGATCTGTGATAAATTGAAAACGTGTTCTTCTACTCCACCTATACTTGGATAAAAAAAATCTGTGACCATACTGTAAGAGAGGATAATTATAATTTAGTTTAAAATTTTCAAAACACGTTTAATACCATATTCGCATTTTCTCAAAAATAAAAACAAGAATGCATTTGTTTGCGTGTGATTACTGAAGAAACTTGCGATCAGCTGTTCCCTTCATTGATAGCATTTCTCAAAGTAAACAAAATGATTGGCATTTGTTTAAGCTGGGTTCACACAAAGAAACTTTTGTTGTCCATTTTCGGCAACTTCTCTTTTGGTGTTGCCCTTCGCGTTCACACAGAGCAATTCTTTTATACACAATTGTTGTTGTCAGCTGTGATTGGCTAACTAGAATTACTTAGACGAACATAAAGAGCACAAAGCGTGATGCTCGAGCACGAGCAACTCGGTTCCCTTCCCCCTTCCTCGTCACTACCTCTCTGGCAAGTCACGAGTTGCCGCGACCAAAGTTTCTCTGTCTGAACCTACACTTACGAACATCGATAACTGTAAAAATTGGCAAAACCAAAGTGGCGGTTTGCGGAATGGGCCTCCTTCTGTTCGCTACATCGTGGTGAAAAACGAAAGAAAAGTAAACAAAGCAAAGAAAACAACGAAAACCCAACTTGACCAAAATTATTGCACGTTCTTTGTTAGTACAGTTGGTAAATGCAAAAGGCTGTAAGCACTGCAATTCTTCCAGATAACCACAAAATTTTGCTTCATGAACGCCCTATTCTTTTTGATAAGAATGTAAAAAAAGAGTTAGCACTACTTTTGGCTGTATGTTTGTCCTTCGTTACATTTCAATCAACTCCTCTGCAATGCATCACTAATATGAATGAAACAGCGCTTTATCAAAATATTAACATCGCTTTAAACCCGGAGGGAGTANTTCTGTAACGCAAATAACATCCTGGGGTACTTTTCCATCGTTGCATTGGCAAACCTGTCGTCGACGATACTCGGTTCGCTTGGCAGTCATTTTGCACTCGCACAATCCATACTACTCGTTCAACACAGAATTTTTCTAAGTTCCATTTTGTGTGGCGAGGCGAGACTTTGAAAAATTTTCACAGCACTTTTGCCTTTGCCGTGTGCCTCGTTGGTTTTTACCTTGCGTTTCGTGTTAAGTAGCTGAAGGAATAAATAATTTTTAGCTGCTAATCGAAGCAAAGAAGTGTGTGCGTGGAATCTTCCTAATTTTCTTGTGAGTTTTCGTCACCCAGACCGAAAAAATGAGCGTGGATGTGGCACCCGAAAATGTAAGTAGCAATTGTGTTAACGGTGCATTTTTTATGTAATTTTCAGGTATTTCAATATATTACTAGCCATATTAGAAGAATTTCTTCTGAAAGTAATGAAAAAATGTTAATGGGATCACTAGAATTTCATCGTGCAAATAAATTAAATAAGTCGGCATTATATTGCATATATCTTTTGTGTGCTGCCTTTGTATTGCTAGGTTTGAGCAGTAATTGCCTGTCTGAGTGGTTCGTCGGCCCCAACGCGATCGCCTTGAAATAAAACGTCAAGTTTTTCATGAAAATGGCGACAAGTCCCCAACAGCACACATTGGGCAGAAACCATGCAACGGGCAAAATCAGCAAAACACTCACAAAGATATGTATTTGCTTATTTAGCGTAGTATGTGTCAAAGTAGCAACTACGCAAAAGTGCAACGAAAAATTTGATTCCTGCTAATGCCCATCCTTGTTAGATCTGGGTCTCATTTGCTTCATGTTGAAAGTCTTAGTTGCGGCAATGGGTTAGCCCGTTTATAAGTTCAGTTCCAGCATACAATTTGCCGTATGCTGTGCTGCTGGTGTAGCTTTCTGGCTGGTGGTTACATAGGGAAAGTCAAAGACAGAGGTAGAGCAACAACTACAGGCAATAAGTACAAGTAATGGCGAATGCGAGTCGGCTGATATAGCGAGCGAATGAGCCGTACGTTTGTATGAACATATCGCACACCGTCTTCAAAAGAGTCGCAACTCAAAATTTTGAATTTTTGAAATTATGCGCTAAAAATGTACACCTTTTTCCTTTCAACAAAAGTTTGGAGCAAACTTTTTTTTTTATAATTTGTTAAAAAATAACCCAAGGTAAAGTCGCCTTTCCTCATATGATTAGTATGTGCTACGAAATAGCTTTTCGCATTTTCTGACGAACGTATTATTTTGAGTTGTGACTCTTTTGAAGACGGTGTGCGATATGTACATGCATCGTCGTTGTGGAGTCTACAATGTAGACGTTGCCTTCGTTGCTTGGTGGTGGCGTAAAATTTTTCAAAGTGTTTTCTGGAACATCATAATATCGAGTGGTGGATCAATCAACTGACTGACTTAAACTTATAAACGACTACACATTTTTTTTTTTTTAGCAAGGGATAAAGGAAAAGTGGTGGTTGAGGAAATTTTAGGAAACTTGGTGGGTCTACGAAGAGTTAAAAGGTAATTGTTATTGTTAAGTTTACATTCAAGAATGGGCAATGTATAAGTAGTATGTATGTTAGTGTGTATGTATTTATACATAGAGAGTAGGTACATTTTGAGTTTCAAAATTGTCTGGACTTGTCAATTTTTAGTGCAGTAATATAGGGCTAGTCAATTTATTAGCATTGACGATTTTTAGTGCAGTAGGGAGTAATTAGGAAACATTTTTATTCGGATAAGAAGGAAATTAATGAATGAATTTCATAATATAAGAATCGTGTATCTATTGTATTTTTTATGTATTTCAAAACACTTACATACATAAAAGAGGGATTTTTTTATTAATATATAAAAAGAGCTTGTCTTATATGTAATCTCTTATATTTACTTTAACTACTCTACAAACCATTTTTTCAGAGTATTAACTGTAGAGAAATTTTAAATTAATTCGTAAAGATCTCATTCGACTTTTGCCGAATTCTCTAAAATGAAATAAACTGTGCTGTGCACACTTCGATTCTCTTATGAAATTTCGTAAGAAAATCGGTAAAGCAATGGAAATAAAGCTGCTATGTGAAGAATTTCTTGCAGATTTTTTCAGAACTTTCTTCATTTTTTTTCAGAGTATTGTGAACAGTAGAGAAATTTTAAAGAAATTGTAGAGATCTCATTAGATTTTTGCCGAATTCTCTTAAATGAAATAAACTTTGCACACTTCGATTCTTTTATGAAATTTCGGAAGAAAATCGGTAAAGCAATGAAAATAATGCTGCTATGTGAACAATTTCTTGCGCTTTTTCGGAATTTTCTATTTTTTCGTACAGAAATTTCGTAACGAGTTAGTGTCAACCATTTCACGCAATTTTTTTTGAAGATTCCTAAAAAATTGTTACAGAAATGAGAAACTTCTAAAGATTTCGTTAAGATTTCGGGAATTTTGGTTTGCAGGGTAACCTTAAAATACAATAAAAAAGTTTACATAGTTAAAAAACACTTAAAAAGGTAAAAAATATCATTGGTGACAGTTCAGTCGGCTGATATTAGAAATTAATTTTTTTGAAGTAAGTTGAAGTCAGTAGCAGCTTTTTTTTTGGCAGATTGCATATTGAAAATTAGTTCAAAGAGCTGCTACAAATTTAAGGACGACTTTATTTTGGCTGTATATGCGCCTATTTCCTCGGTTAATCTAAAAAGACGTAACAACATTCTAAATGAAATGGAAAAAGTCGTGACTAATATTATAGTATTTTTTTCATAAAATGATGTGGGGAGTTGTAAGTCGATGATTTCTTAGAATTTCTGTCGTCGAAGGTGTTGTGGGTTTCTTCCATATAAAAATAAATTGTGTTTATTCGTTATATGGAAGCAAATGCTACAAAAAATCAACGCTAATTTTCAGTCACTTGAAACTTGCACATTATTAGACTAAAATTGAATGGGCTATAAAACTATATAATCAAATAGTTCTAGCGCTTCAGTGCAAAAAAATTGGGAATTGGGGTGAAAATTTGTTGAATTTTTTGTAGTCTTTAAAAAGGTTTTAATCTTTCGTTTATGAGAGTTTTGTTAGAGAGTATTTTAGTTGAAAATTCTTAAAAATATACATATAATTGAACATAAGTGGCAAACTATATCACTTTGAAGTGCGGGTGCTATAGATATGTCCAATACTGTATGTGGGCACTACTATTCTTATACATATTGGTGTTAAACAGTTAAATGAAATTGAATCGATTATAAGTCTTTTAAATTTTATTGAACCCCACATCAAATTACTACAAATCAATGGCACTACAATATAAATATGAATAAAAACTTTTACTGGAAATAGTATAGATACATTAAATTTTATTGTCAAGAATGAAATTGTGTCACTGTTATTAAATATTGCTTTATAGTTCGATATTGAGTCTGAAAGCTGTATGCGCATCTATGGGGTAGCATCCAATTTCGACCGGAATTAATTTTTGTATAAGTGTATGTTTAAACCCCTGTTTCACAACGACGCGTTGTAATAGCAGGAAGCAAAGTTAAGATAGACAAAGATAGATAAGACACTCAAATGTGTTTTTCAATGTCGAAGAACTCTGCAGATCTACGAATGCTTTGTAAATGCATTTTGTACCCAATCAATATTACTACTGCCATCCGAAAAATAATCCCGCAAAGATCTCAGGAGATTTACCAAGTGCCCAGTTATGACATTTCACATTTAGTTTGGCAATTCATCGCGTTTCTTGTAGAAAACTGTATGAAACTGGGAAACATTTCTACACAGGTAATCCAGCAACTAAATTTTCTTTTAAGAGAAAAAAACCAAGGTGAAAAGCGCCACACTCAACGCTATCATGTAGGTATGGTCCTGCTGTTTATAGAACTTTCCTTCGTGTGTGCAGTTCAAACCGACTACCGACCGCGGCGCTTATTCATACCGAATTTTAAAAGCCAAAAATTAATAATTTCACGGAACCCTGGTGACTTTTCTACGGAACGCTTGGGTTCCGCGGAACCCACTTTATGAAGCTCTGATATAGGACCAAAATTTATTGATTCACTAAGACTTTGAATTCAAGATCAAACGAGTTTAAATATTCTGCTATTGTTCTATTCTCTCTTTAGGCCGATTAAATACAAAAAGGGGCAAACAAAAAGTTTGTGGTCTTAACCTTCTCGTCTTTTATAAACTAGTGTTGTAGTGGTTAGCAGTGCGCGCTACAATTCGGAAGGCCCCGGGTTCAAGCGCAGAAAAAAAAAACAAAAAAGGTTTCTCTAATTGCGGTCGCCCCTCGGCAGGCAGTGGGTAACCTCCGAGTGTATTCTGCCATGGAAAACAGGTTCTCATAGAAATACAATCACCGTTCGGAATCGGCGCCCGCCATAAATCCGAGGAGAAGCTCGGCCAAACACTAACTTATTGTGTAAGCGCCAATCTCTTACTATAAGAGAAGGAGATATGAAAGAGCGTCGAAGGGTTTGCTGTTTAGCTGCTATAATCTTTTGTGGTCTTGGACTTATTGGTGTGTGTGTATTAAGCCTTTTCAGTAGGCTTTATATTATAAGCAGTTCTGGGAAAAAATTTTCGACAAACTTGGAATGGTTTTTTATGATTTTCCGCCTTGAGAGCCACACGAAATAATTATCGTTCCAATGCATAATAAGTGAGCTGAAGTTCCGAATCGACTTTCAGTACAAATTCTTGAGTTTGTGCTAACTCCATCAGTGCAGAAATGGAGTCTGAGCTTAGACTCACTTCGTAAGAATCTTTTATAATGTGGTTTGAGAGATATTAGTATTTAGTATTTAACAAGGATTTGTTGCGATTCTGATAGTGATGAGTTTTTAGAGTTATAAACTTGTGGAGAACTATAATGCTTGTATTATAATATACGCATGGCGGTAGTTTATGTAAATTGTTAGTCGATACTCGGCAAATTTTTTCAGCTCATTGTTGGCAATCTGTTGGCTGTTTAATTTTCTTTACAAGAAATAATTTTCTAACTACATACATAATTGTTTTTATTTCCCTTACCTTAAAATTAAAAGTGAAAAACTCAGCTTAAAAATTTTTTTGTAGTGATGATAAGCATTATGCATTTCGGTTTGAGCATCAAGCAGCAGGTGCACTTTACCGACTATCAAAAAAAATTATCAAACCCCACCAGTATGAAAAATTGGTCATCAAAAAAACGGTAAAACGATAATTCTACAAAAACAAATCACATGATAAAAAGCCCAACGAGAAAGTTTTCGAGTAGTAAGATCGGTGTGAGGCCCCTTATATTCAACCGGTTATNCATATGTATGCAAGGGGAAATGCGAAAATGCAAACGAATATGGTATACTAACTACTTTGGCGAAGAGTAGCCTCACAACTATTTGAAAGAACTTATTTTCACACACGTGCAAATATACCAGTATAGTGTAGCATGTACAAAGCTACTGATATACATATGTACATATACGAGATAAACTTGTTTATGTTTGCCTACATTCTTTTTGGAAGATTGCATTCACACTTGCTCTTTAGCCATTTCATTCTACTTCAGTGTTTTTCTTTCCTCTTATTCCAGATTTCAAAAAAGATGCACATCCGCAGCATTTTGTTCACATGTGTGTACAAACATTAATACATGGCTTTGTGGGACTATTTTGTTTTAAGGTCAAGCAAATGTGGCTAAAAAATTGCTTCGCTTAAACGTCGCGAGTGGATATGTACATATGTATGTATGTATGTATGTTCGCGTATGTGTACACGTGTGCACATATGCACATATGCAGGCCTTTCCAACAAAATACTGTTTGTAGGTTATTCGCCTCATTATTCTCTCTTTGTAAGCATTAATTTCTTTTTTGGCTGGTTTGGTTGTTTTGCCACTGTTTCCCGCAAAGCCGCTATGTCCGTAAGTGAGTCTCGAGTCGTTCCGTTTCAGAAGTCACTAGCCCGTTTGGTTATATTTTGTATTCGGAACTGCCAAAAAAAGAATAATAATAACTTCTAGAAGGATTCCTACGCTATATTTTTATTGAACATAATAAGGATCTTAGTTTTGCTATACATTAAAGAATCGCAAACTAGATCAAATGACGATGTGCCCTCATAAAATGTCTTTATTATACTTACATACCTACATATCTACTGTATACCAATAAATAGGTTCGTAACACATACTTCTTATGTCATATATATGTACATTAGGGTGGTCTTTAAAAAATCAAATGGAAATTTTTTTTCAGTTTCACCCCTTCAATCGGTAACACCACTGCCAGAGATATCACATATAAATTTTGGTCCCCATTGGAGACGGTGACGGTACGTGGTGTCGTACAGGGGAAAATTTCAGAATCTTCTGAGACTCAAAAAATTAAAATTATTTTTTTTATCTAATACCCAAAATCGATACTACCATCATCGAAGATATCACATATAAATTTTGGTCCCGATTGGAGTCGATGAAGGGGTGTCGCGAAAGGGTCGAAAGGCCAGATGCCTGTAAGGACTAAAAAAAATTAAAAATATGGTTTTTCATTTAATGCCCAAAATCAATACTACTAAAGTCGAGGATATCACATATAAATTTTAGTC
>NW_016164022.1:0-33692 GCF_001687245.7 Rhagoletis zephyria | reverse complement strand
AAAAACACAAAACACGCCAACCAGCTAGCGAGCTAGCGAGCCGTCAAGCTACGTACATACATAGATATTTAGATAGTATGCAACTTTTCCGCAGCGGTTATGGTGGTGTTGCGGTAAAATATGCAGTTTTTCCGGCTATGCGTTACAACGGTAATTTTCAAGCTTTTCATTATGACAATTATAACACTCAGCTTCTTGAAGCGGCAGCGCGCGACTTAAATAATTCCTAAACGAAATTATTGAAAGCGACGAGTAGACGTAGACGATGAGTATTTTAATACTAAAATACAATGCAAAGTTTGTTGCGAAAGCAATATTGTCGGTTGTTGGTGGTGGGCAATGCCTGCGTTTTTCACTCGCAAACGTATACTAAAGCACCGTTCTTTTTATATTTTTCAAGGTTCTTTATTTAATTTTTTTATTTTATTTTTTTTCATTTTCGGATTCACTAATACTGGTTTTTGTTCCTATCAAAAAGGTTTATTTACACTCGTCCATAGTTGGTTTGCGCATATATGTATGTACATATGTACATATGTATGTATGCTTGAGTATTAATTTTTTATATATTTTTTTTATTTACTAGCTTTTTTTTCGCTTGCTTTGTATCGTTTCACATTTCGTCATCGCGGCATCGTGCGCAAACTAAATGTTCAACAATTCGAGGCGTTGAAGTTACCTTTGTGTGCTCGCGGTCGCGCTCATCGCTTCGAAGCTTAAAGGTAGCAAATATATTTATTTACGTACATATGTACGAGTGCAGAGGTAACAATGGCCAACAGCAGCAATAACAACAAAGATTACAATAGAAAAATTACTATGGCAACAACGGTAGCGGTCACAGTGTAATCCATTTCAACGCTGACGCAGGGTTTCTGCTTAGGAGGGCATTTCAAGACAAGAAATTTTGCTAAATATTATTTTGTAATTTAAAGCACCAAATACACTTAACGGAATACATATAATATAAAAAATAACTGAATAGAAAAAGTTAATATTTTGAAAGCAATCTATCTAAGTTTGAACGAAATCGGACCATAAATACTGGTTTACCAAATATCTCAACTCCCGCGCCACCTATCGGATTAACCCATCATCTTTCGTATTGCATTGTCATTAGGTTCTGAGCCAATTGGGAAGTTTCAAGTATCTAGGTCATCGGGAAATTGGTCGAAAATGGATTGTAAGATTTGCACATGACGAAAATACTTACATACATACATACAAACATACAGAGCATGTTATGTAAATAAGCTTGTAAAAATTAAGTTCCATACATTTTTTGAAGTTAAAAAAAAACTGGGCTACATAGGGAATTCGAAATGGAGCATCTCTGAGCTCAGTGAATTTTTAAATTACAGGAAAATGAAAAGAAGGATTTGATCTCTAGAAGTATTACTAGTCTACACGTTTGACCGAAGGATTGAATAACGTAACACTCTTCAAAGAAAGCAGAGCGATTAAGAAATTTCTCCAGGGAACAGTAGGATGGTTCAGAGGTGGGCGTAGCAAACATGTTTTACCCAAAATGAGACGAAGAGCAACCGTTACATTAACCAACGCTCCATCAATGTCTTGCATGGATCGAATAGTAGTTGATGCAGAGCATATAGCATCTTTACCAACCTGAATCCTCACTTAAGCCCACAAGACAACATATACTCAAAGCAGCACTTGATAGCATCCAGACTTTATTATGCGCATTTGCATCACATAGATATTAGAGAAATATTTAATAAGGTTCCGGGGGCGGAATATCTGGTAACAACTGGAGTCGCACTCAATTTTTAGTGGCTCATCTCTTCAGATTTCTGCAGGCATAAATATTTTTTTTTGACAGCCAAACTGCGAAGCAGATGAACTTGCAAGGTCATATATCTGCTTTTCGAGAGTTTAATCTCTTCTTAAGAAGCGGGTTTAGGTCGAATTTCTTCGAATTGTTAGCTGAACCAAAGGAGAACGCTCAATACTAACTGAATTAGGACTCTTCTGCGATTTGAATTTCCTTATTATGAGAACGAAGTAAAAGGCCTTTCCGACAAATTGCTAATGTCACTGCTGTCGTGGCGTTGAAGAAATCGAGAGCATTGATCCTTTGTCACTGTCTTGGTCAGTTTAGAAGTAAGCTGCGGTGTTTACACGAACTACAACGCTTTAGTAGACCAAAGTAACTGTTTTTTTTTTAAGGTAAAGAATTGGAATAAACATCCATCGGAGCATGGATACAGGCAGCCAACATAACTAAATCTAATCTAATGTCAAGGATGGCCCGAGCTCCATACCACAGATGAAGCTTTTCGCCGGGCAAGAGGATACTGAAGCATTCTTTCATTCGCGCTCAGCGATAACGACTTTTTGAGGTTCATTGTCAAATTTCGAGACAACATTGGGGCGGGCAGTAAGGGCAAAGCCGCTGGACTCCTTGGGCGATGCAGAAGACAGACGAGTGCGGGCAACCACTGCGTTTCGCCGCCTACTTTAACCTCATTTCGCTTCACTTCTGTGAAAATACAAGTAGACCCTTACCATCTCTGGAAAATCGTTAGCGGATAACCGCTTCCCGACTCATGCTGACCCCGACTTTGGAGAGGAATGCAGAGGTGCGACCATTTTCCTCTCCTTCAGTACTGCTTTATGTGATGGTTGAGGATGTAAGGGATGCATTTGCACTGTTTTAAGCCAACTGTCATACTCCTAGTTCCCGAGCCACACGATTGGATTTTAGTCGCCTTTTAAGCAAACATACCTTACTACGAGTACACTTAAAACCTCTTAACCCGCAGCAGCTATTCTCAGGTGGAATCCATAAATAATAATAGCTAATAGGCTGACGGTTACACAACATGTTATTGTTTGGCCGAGGTTCTCCCCCGATTTCTGACGTGCACCTTGATGTTGTCTCGCAAAGAGGAGAGGCAGAAATACACTCAGAGGTTTGTCTTTACCTGCCGAGGACGACCGCGATTAGAAACAACTTTTTCTTTGCTTTTGTTTTTGATGTTGTAGGAAACTGGGCGCGATCCCAGGCCCTGACATTGACAGGCATGACAGTGCGCACTTCTAACCACTACACCAAAGCGGCCGGTGGATTCCAAATTCCCCTTAAATATGACGTTAACTTTATGAACTAAGATTGTTACGCGGTTGATAAGAATGGTTTTGTTTATTGCCGGTTACAGGCGGGACGATAAACTCATATCGGCGCGCCTGCGAAAGATTTTCCGCACAAGAATGGCAGAGGTTCGAAGGTAGGGCCTATCGGTGCACACCTTTCTCTGCTTAATGCCGTTAAGGGTATTAAAATATATAATGTTTTGACATAAATCGATTGCGCACAAAAAATGGATATCCAATTTTATTGTTTAATCTTGTGAAACTAAAAATGTTACGTCAGCGAGGGATTTAGAGACGAATAAAATTATTTTGCATTTAAGTGTGGACCACGAATATTTTAGAGTCAGATATCAGAGCCTGCTGGGATTTAAGGTATAACTTCTGTACTACCACTTCAACGCCTTTGGCATAAGTGCAACCAAACCCCGCTTAGTTCCCTTCATTGAATGATGCTGACTGACTACGGCTCTGGATCAAAAATAAAAATCGCATTTGTATGCCTGTCAGATTCGCTTGTAATCATGTTTGGTGGTTATTCAGTGCTGTTGCATCGCTGCGCGTCCACAAAAACTATTACTGCAACTAACTAAATTTTTTTGTGTTGTATATTTGGAGCTTTTCGGCCGTTGAATTTTTTTGTTGCCATTGCGATAGCTGCTGTTGGCTGTGGGTTACAGGTAAACGGTTACTTTGAAAATACAGTTACAGCAACCCGGCCTTTTTGTGAACTTTTTTTGTACATTCATTTGACCCTCCAACGTTCGTTTAACATTTTTTTGCTTTTGTTCTTGCTTTAGGCTCGCATACACAACACCAAAAACAAGCTACAACCCAAATAGGCAACTTTTCAAATTATTTGCAATATTTGCGCATCAGTTGCTGGTATTTCTAAACACAAAATTTCACAAAACACCACACCAATTTGAATGCCACGCGCGTAGATGCATTGCGAAAAAGCAAACGATCACTCAAAAACACACAAAAGCCCAATGGGGACACACCACTGCATTTGACTGCGAAATGCACTTAGCACTCGAATGGAATGGAAACCTGTTAATAACTACTGATCCGGCAACTTTTTTCACTTTTTCCACACACTGACTCACTGCTTATTGGACCGATCCGATTGCTAAATGGATGTGAATGGGCGCGCGCTCGCACGTTTCAACGTCCTAACATTCGAAGAGGGCCCGTATGACTGAAAGCGCCGTTGTTTGCCTGGCTGTACTGGCTGATCGTGGCGCATAAAAACATACATACATACATACGAGTACAAAGGCACAGCAAGTTAGGGTGGGGTATCGTGCAGCCATTTGGCGGTCCGTAGTCAACTAAAGCTATCAGAGGGAGATCAAATGGCGTTTCATGCTTTAGTGATCGCTCAGCTCTCTGCTGATCGTGCACAGGCTCCAAGCGAATTGTGCTTGCTCTCCATTTGTAAATGCACACGTACATAAGTACAAAACAAAGCTTTTACGACTATGCTTGAAATTTAAAACTTAAAACTTGATTATGGTAATTTTTATATGCGATTTGTCACATTATACATACATAATATGTATACATTTATGTAAGGTACGCTGAGTAGGCATCTCATGTACTCGTATAACTACATACATATGATTTCATTTTCAAAGTCAAATGCTCATTCTGTGCGGCAAAGCAGTCAGTTATCACGTCAGCCGTTAAGCCAACCATATCATATGCATATGTACATTAGGGCGGGCCAATTTTTTTTGCTACGCGCGTTTAGCATAAGAGGATTCTACGTCTAGTTCTAAGCAAATTTGCCAAATTGCGAAAAAAGGTTTCGAAGAAAAAGTGAAATTGTTCATTGTTGCGCCCTCTGGTGGAAGTTTTAAGAAAAAGATAAGTGCATAAAAGGATTCCTTATACCAAAAAACCCCTTATTTATATAAAATTAGAAACTTCTTTACGACACTACTCGCAATTTGGCAAACTCCAAATTGATGTTAGACCAGCGATGGGCATAGAGAGCCTCTACTCTGCACGCGCCTATACAAAATGTATATAGAAAGTTTAAAAGAGACTCATGGTTTCTTCACATAGGCGAAAAAATCCCCCATATAAATTGACCCGCCCTAATGTATATACATACATATGCCTAAGTTTTATCTGATCGTGTCGCTGCCATTTCAGTTCAGATGTTGATCTTTACGCTCTCACTCTCGTTGTCTGCATCTACACGGGGTTGGGTTGGTAATCTGCGTCATGACGCGATGCTTTGGCTAATGTCCGCCACCTGGGCTTAATAGCTATTATGCTCATATTGCAAATGATATGTTTTAATGCTTACAGATATTTTAACGATGCAAACGTGGTTGAAAAAGCTCAGCAGGTTAAAATAAGGAATTTTTTTTAATGATTTTTATAAATTATTTTTATGACCTTTCCTCTTTCACTTTCATTGTGCACGTCCGTAACGACGGGCAAACACTGGTTTGTACTACAAGTCAAACATACAGGCATATATATGTATGTGTATCCATTAGTGGGTAAGTATTCGTATTATATGTTGTTTATTTTTTTCTCCGCCTAAACTTGCATTTTTATGCACCTCGCCATTTATGAGTTTATTGCTTTCTCCTTTTTTGTATTATTCACACTGCATTTGTCATTATGTTGCAATCACATTGCCCCGAATTAAAAAAAAAAAAATCGCTGTTACCATTTATGTTCTGTGTGACTTATCGCCAATTAAGTAACATAATACCAAATCGTGCCTCGCAGTTCAAATACGATTGCGAATTAAAATAGTGCCTGCTACAAATATACAAAGTTACATACATATGTACTAGAGGGCTGCATGAATTCATTCAAACTTCTAGCCAAACAGAGTGCAGTAGATTTGAATATTTTACTTCACATACAAAACACTCGGTTTTTGGAATTTTGTATGTTATGAATATACATTTTGTTTTATATTTTCTACCTTCAAATGGAAGAATGTAAATGAATGAATGGAAAACATCCAAATCATTCAAACTCATTTCGGTAAAAGTATTTTTCTGCAAACAAGTTTTTCGTATGTAATAGGAGCGCAGCAATACATACATACAAACATATGTATGTTTGTACATTGTGCATAGAAAAAATATTTTTGGATATTCATACAAAAAATTGTCATTTATTTCAATTCAATTTATTTTCACTTTGTTTGAATGTTGTAATGTCCACACAAATATCAGAACAGCTATTCACCCAAATTCAAAAAAATTTTAAGCCAAAATCATTCATCCGTTTTGTATATGAATAATTCATAAGCCGTTTTGAATGCATTCATGCAGCCCTCTAATATGAACATCTATGAACTTGGCTTACAAATGAGCTTAAAGCCCGGGTTTGTTAAATACATACTGTTATAAAAGCTTTGTAAGCTTTCATTTGTGGAAGGTATGTTAAGCAGCGCTCAATTAAAACAATATTAACAGAGTCTTAACAGCTGAAAGTTTGGTTTAATGTACACGAAAATCGATCGAACAAATAGTGTAGTAAAAATGACGTGGGCGCCAAAAAATATCTTAAACTACCAAATTAATACTGCATATAGAAGAAGTTAAAAAATAAAAACCCTAAGTCGAGGCGACCGCACTCTGAAATTTTCTTCATGAATAGTTGGCACAGTGTCCTTAGGCCACCATGGGCCCGTTGTGAGAGACTCCATATATCCCTCCGCTTACCCTCGAAATGGAACCAGCTTCGTAGCAGTAGTCGTTCGACTGCAAACCCATTCAAGTGGCGTGGGTTCCCATCAGGCAATGTCCGGTGAGAACTCCAATAACATGCCGCAGTGGTCGCTCCAAGTGGAGGAGAGGGCGAGATCTACTATTGTCTTGCTTAGGCCAGATATGTCTCTAGGCTCCGCAGACCATCTTATATTAGCCCGTCCGACAAAAGTATTGTCTAGCCAGAGCTTGCAAGAAGATAGCGGAATGCCCGCATTACGGGCTGTACTGATTGCAGACAACAAGGTTCCTTCCCTTGCTAGTTCATCTGCAGTACAGTTTCCCGGTATGTCTTTGTGGCCTGGCACTTATACAACATTAGTGACGTAGCATCTCGCCAGTTCATTAAGAGTACGTCTACATTCCATAACAATCTTCGACGTAGATTTGTCACTATGAGGTGCTTTAATAGCCACTTGGATGTCAGAAAATATTTTTACCGCCTTCAGATTAATTAGAGAATCGATCAGCTAACTTGCAGCTTCATTTATTGCTGTTAGTTCAGCCTGAAAAACGCTACATAGATCTGACAGACGAAAACTAAGGCTAAGTGAGAGCTCTTGCGAGTATAACCCACTTCCTAGCTTCAGACCCAACTTGGAGCCATCAGTGTAGATGGCTGTTGAGTCAGAATACGAGTTCAGGACCGAATCCTCCTCCCATTCTTCCCTTGAGGGGATCCTTGTCTGGAAGTGATTCTTTAGTCCCGTAGGCTGGTACCTAAAGTCTTCTGGAAGATCTTCCAAAATTCTAGAGTGCCCAAACCATTCCATTTGATTAATGCATTTAATCTAATAGCATTACAGCTTGTCTGTAGTTTACCATATAGGTCCACAGCTAGAAAGTGAAGCGAGATCTCTAGGGCCTTAGTCGGCGTCGATAGTAACGCTCCCGTGATGAGCATACACGCCACCCTTTGGACCGTTTTAATTTGTTTCTTATTGAAGATTGGGTTGTAAAAATTTCAGATTTTTCTGGTATTCGTACCTGGTATCCTGTGCAGCTTCAACTCTCCTTAGCTTTTGCAGGTGATATCGTCGACCTGAAACTAAGCGACGTAAGCGCAACATATTCCGGTTTAGAAAAAGGGGCTAAAGAGCCCGGCGGTGAATGAGGGTAAGACAGAGTACGTCCTGGCAAAATATAAAGAGTCCTTGTGTTTTGGAACATACGTCACTGTTGGCAGCTATAACTTTGAAGTAGGGAAGGACACCACTAATAATATAAACATGGAGATGAAGCGAAGAATATCTCTTGCCAAAAGCTGCTTCTTTGGGCTCGGTAAGCAATTGAAAAGCAGAGCCCTCTCTCGACGAATCAAAATCACGCTCTACAAGTCTCTCTTAATGTGCGTTGTTTTATATGGCGCAGAAACATGGACGATGTCGAAAAAAGATGGGACGGTTTTCGAGAGAACTATTCTAAGCAAGATTTATGGCACCGTTCGCGTGGGCGATAAGTACCGAAAAAGATGGAATAACGAACTTTACGAGCAGACAATGAAATCAAGGGCGCCCACAAATAAAATTAAAGGACCTGCAACTCTCGCAAACTCGTAAAGGAGAGAGGTAATTGAGAGGCTTAAGAAGTTTTACGATACTGACTGCTCGTGCAAGAGTTCTGGTTCTGGGAACATGCCTGCATGCATACTTCACCCTCTGGGTAGTTATGACCAAGTATTTGACTACTCCGCCCCTGAACCAACCTTCGATAGGCTCTTTAAGACGAGCTTCCCGTCAAGAAGAGAATGGCAAACACTAAGACCATGGAGAAGGGGAGGAATTGAATTTTTACACGGATGGATCCAAACTTGACAATTGGATTGGCTACGGAGTTTTCTGTAAGGAACTAGGACTGGAACTATCCGTCCGAATTCCGGCCCACTGCAGTGTTCATCAGGCAGAAGTTTTAGCTATAAAGGAGGTGGCTGTTTACCTTAGTACGCATGCCGTAACGAAGACTACGATTAACATCTTCTCGGACAGCCAAGCGGCCATCTAATGAACATGGTAATGCTGAAAGGGTTAAGAAAGAAGCTTTACTGCAAAGCATAAAACTAAATGCCTTTTCGCCATAGAATGGCGCTTATTTTCAGTAATAATTGCGTTTGCAAATCTGACTAATAAAGCTCTTGGACTGACATTGTGGAAGGTTTGATTATAAATTAAAGGTGACCCTTTGACTCACGGTTCACTATACGTACGTACGTACGGTGCGTAGAGTAAGGTCCTTCATTATCTTAAAAAATTTTTGGTTTGGTTTCTCAGGCCTCTTTCAATACAAGTTTAAAGGTGTTGTCTTTCAAGAAGTTGAGCTAAATACTGAGGTACATACATGAATTTTTTTTTTATTTTTTTTTTACTTAAATATAAATACTCAATATTAGTACGTATTTCATTACTGCGTTCACCCGAATTTCTGAGGCTATTACTAGTTATATTGTATTCTGAGGTACTTCCTCCTGAACTACAAATCGATCTACTTTCGTGACATTAACTGTGAATCACCTTCAAAAATTGATTCCACATTTACACTTTAATATATGTAGTTGCAAAATAAAATTTATAGAATAAAATTCCCACAGTTATGAAATTACGATCGTAATCAACTCACCTTCAATGCAACTTATCGCTTTCTTTTGATGTAAGCGCTTATCTCTAACACGTTTTGACCAATCCGGACTACGATGCGCCTTGGAGCGTTCTCGTACGCTGCAAAGGGAAAAAAAAATAAATAAAAATTAATTTAATAAATTCAATGATAGTGTGTATATTTTACAAAGTGCATACATTCTTATCTTTAAGTACTATATACATACATATGTGCGTTTGTTAATAGAGATGTTGTAAAATGTATTAGCAAATAAGTAGACCACGAATATCAACCATTTTCTATTGGAATGTGGCACAGTTTCGTTATCTCAAAACCAAGGCATTCATAATGAAATTTTCCAATTACAACCATCAATCAATTTTGTTTTTACATCAACAACAATAACAAAGTGAATGTTTGTTAACCCACGCCCGGCTCGTCGTATCTTTTGCATTGCACAATGTGACAACTCAAGAACGTCGTTTATTTGTTGAATAAATATGTATGTATGTATGTGAAAATGTGGATGATGTATGGGAATATGCAGAGGTGTGTAAATATGTAAGTACCAGTAAACGATTTTCTATTTTTCCACACTTTGGAAATACCCTGCAGGGAAAGCTACTAGTTGTGAACTAGAATTCTACCGGTTAGCGTTTCAGCCGAACTAGTTCACGTTCTATCCTTTTTCAATGTTAGCGACTGGTATTTTTAACATTGCGATGTCCTACGAGATGTCAATTGTCAGGCTATGCATCAGCATCTACTAGTATAAATACTAGTAGCATCATACCAGTTGATGAGATAGTCTGCCAATTCATGCCCCGTGAAAGGCATAAGTGTGCCTTTTTGCTCGCGACGCTCCAGCAGTCACAATGGCCGACAGAGCAGAGCACTCGCGTGGTAAGCCTGAGGTCCGAGGTTCAAATCCTGGCGCAGGGAAAATTTTTTTTTCTATTTTTTATTTTATTTTTATTTCTCATAAATTTATTTTTTTGTTTATGCTGTTTATTGTAATTTTTAAATTGAATAAAAAAAATATTTGTGTTTAATTTCTTTGTTTTTATATTTCTTCCTAAATGTTTTTTTGCAATGCAATTAGATTTTCAAATTTGTTATTTATTTATAAAATGAATAAATTATTTTTACTTACATTTATTTAACTTTAAAAATGTTAACCACCTCCAAGCGGCCTCGAACCTGCGATTTCAGAACCAGAACCAGTAGTCTTCACGTGACGCCACAGCCGACATTTGTAAGAAAAGCAATTAATTGCGTTTTATTTTTGGCTTTGGCAATTCAAAGGCAGATGTCGCTGATCGAAATTGTCGAACTGGTAGGCTCATACTAGTTAATGAACTAGTATTTTTTGCTAACTGGTTTGGCTTTTCACTGGAGGGTAATGGCACTTTTTCTTATCGCCGGCGGCGTATGGCAAAGCTTAACTTTCTAGGTCAGCACGGCGCAATGGGGAAGAAGAATGATGCGCCTAAAATATTCAATTTGGTAGGGTGAGGTTGAGTGGCGGCAAAGTAAACAAATAAACATGTACATATCAGACATCTGCAGCGGGTGCATGATTTTCGTGTACACTCGATCATCTAACAAAACCCGTTTTGCATCGTTCTCTGTATACGAGCAGAAGTATTGTTCGTTATCGACTGAGCTCAAGACGAACATGTTGGCCACAACACCCGATTGCTTTTCATACATACTTGATTGGGTTCGGGTGCTTTGCAGCTCAATATACCCGGGTGTTCGAGTTTCAACCCGAGTGTGCACAAAATTTTCTTGATTGGCTTATGACGTTTTTGTTTCTACAAAAAATGTTGCCTTCTCATCGCGGTGTTCTTAGTTTTTGTGCGTAGAGGGTAAAGAGAAGGTTGAATTTTTCGGTAGTTTGTTTAAGTGTACATTTAACCATTTCTTATATTTTTGCTCATACAAAATGCGGCATCACGACGCCTACATCCATTTAGGTATAAATGTGTGTAGATCGGCAATGCCCAAGCCCTATACACTCGGTGCACATTTATTTTTTGTAAAAGTACTTATGTACCTACATAGTTTTAGGCTGTGTTCTAATATATACACACACAGCTTTCCACGCGAAACTATACGAAATAGATGCAAAAACATTTTTGTCTACTTCGCTTCTAATTTTTTCATTGCGTATGCACAAGCACAAAGCAACAACATTTTCGTATGCTTTGTGGGAACATATTGGCGCCAGTTACCTTCAGCGTAAATTTCTTTGTTGTCCTGCATTTTATCGCAATGTTCGGGTGTCCGTTTCATTGTTACACAAATTTTCGGGTTAGCTGCGGGTGTCCGAGTGTGGTGTTCGCTTGTGCTCAATTTATAGCGAGGGTGATCGAACAGACTCGTTCGTAACCAAAGCAGCTGTCGGGTATGCATCTCGATCGAACACATAGTAGCCGAGTGTGGCGTTCGCTTGATTTTTAGTGAGTGTGATCAAAAAGGCTCGATCATACTCAAAGCTGTTCTCTGGTACATATATGTATGTCATCGATTTTGGTGGAACTCTGTGCGAATATGGTAGATATAAATTCGACTGAGGGCAGAAAAAGTTGAGCTGAGAAAGAATCCAAAATGTGGAGTTGGCAGGCATATGCAGTGCGATCGATGAATACTTGCATTTACTTACATACATACATATGTACATACACAAACAACTTATATGAAAGTATGCTCTTTGCTTTGCTTTTGTGCTGCTACTAATGAATGGCAAAAATTCGCCTTCACAGCGCATTGCTCAAACAGAATTGCATAAGCTTCATTGTTCGTTTTAATTGGTGTTATTACAGGTTGTTCTAAAAGTAGTCGTAACTGTTTGAATAAAACATTAAGTTCCCAGAATGTATTTAATTTACTTACTTATTACTTTTGGCTGTCCCTTTCGACTCCAAACTTACCCTTACACAAGCCTGTTGCGAGATTTTTTTTTTTTTTTACGGAAAGTATTGCACATGCAAAAATAGAGTTTTCCTGCGAAGAAGCTAAGGCCATTTATTGTAGAGATCTTAAAGTATATTTTTACGGTGCCTGTAGCTTCAAGATGAGACAAAATTTAGTAACATTACTTTTGCACTTATGAAAAGTTGTAATAGGTGTTCTATGCATGAAATGGATTAGTAGACCCCTGAAATTGATTACGTCCAGTATTCTATGGATGAGAATCGACCACATCCTTTCCGGAAAGAATACGGTAATTATATCAATTTCCCCATTTAAACGATGTTTAAGAGATCACAAGGCGCATTTAGCCAATGGAAGGGTACAACTATTTCGTCCTGTGAAACGAATTTCGGCTTGCATGTTATAAAACTAAATGAAGGTTGATGCATTGGACCCAAGTTGTAGCTGGAAGTTCATAGAAGAAGATTGCACTTGCTTTGGCTAAACGTTTAATGAATTCCTCGCAGAGTTGTCACTGATATAAATAAGACGAAGAGTTAAGCTCATAACATTGAAAGCGATTAGTATTCCATATAGTATCGCTCTTCAGTTTACTTCAACCTAAACTAAGAATTTTTATTTTATTTCCTTTCTTTGGCTTTTCAACACAATTTTTATATTGGCCGTACATTTCCTAGTGACATCTAAATATCAAACTTGTTTTATTTTATTAAGATCGTATTAAGCCGTTTATGCCACTAAAAGTTGGTGAGTTTTTTTTTTTTTGAAATTAAGTACCTTTATTTTTAGCACGCACTATACTACATATGACGTATAACCAAGTACAAAGAACATTACTATTTTCCCGCCTGCGAGTTAGCATAAAAGAAAGAAACCTTTCAACTGTTGTCAATGACTTGCTTTTTCTCATTGCCTACGTTTACTCTGTGTTTTCTTTCGTTTTCTTCAAGTAAATTAATGGAGAGTAACAGTTTAATTGTTTGTGTGGCTAATTGCGTATTCTGCTTATGGACAGACAGACTTGGTTAATTATTACAAAACTCTTGACTGTTATGTGCGAATGAAAGAAAGGCCTTTGAAATGAATTTGTGAACATCTTTTAGCACTTGTCAGGCATTTAAGTGAGTTGCAGTTTTGAAACTGCATGGAAAGCATGCAGAGGTCATTGAACTTTGAGGCGTAGTTTTTGTCAATAAATTTTTCGGATCATTGAATTTTTGGATATTGTAGATATATAGCCTTGTTCGCGTAAGCGACGACGAAATGTGAAGAAGATGGATAATGGCTTGGAATTACCAAAAGATTGCGCTGGCTTGGACGCGACGTACGCATGGTTGATGATGTTCCGGTGAAAAGATCCTTCGGCTTGGCATCAATGGGGAAAAAACGAAAGCAATAGTGCGCCTAAACAATAGTTGAGCCACGTGCAAAAGAACCTATATATGTAGCTCTGGAGCGAACAAATGGAAAAACTTAAAGAGATATTCGGCGAAATTGTTTAATCGCGTTCAAAACCAACAGGCGGTTGTAAAAAAAAAGATCTAGGTATTCAACTAAACTAAATCCAACTTCTTTGACTTTTCTATATTCTATGTACAAATTAAATGTGTGTGTTTTAATGTCCGAATTGGGCCTTTTTCTGTAACAAATAAATATGTACTTGCAAATAAATATATTGAAAATCAAAACAATTTTGGAGCCGCTTAAAACTTACACTTTGTTATACTAAACTTTAATGCATACTCAAAAAAATTCTAAAAAATCAGATTAAAAAGCTCAAAATTTTAATGAAAATTTGTTAAATTTTTCTAAGCTCTGTATAAAATTTGTAAGTTTGATTTATATGGTTTAGGTTAAAGTATGAACCATATTTTTATGAAAAAATAACAACAAAAAATTAACTTTAAAAGCCTTGCATATACATATTTAACAAAAATCAACATGTACTCATTTCTGCTCCCCACTGTAGATTTCAAAACAGTCTACCAATTGGCATATTCCCAACCGTGCTTCAAGCGGAAATTGTTATAACTGAAATCTGTGCCCGGGAATGTCTTTTTAGAGGGACTAATGATGTTACAATAAACATCATGTTGGACAGCCAAACAAACTAGGAACCCATAATATGGTTACGAGGTCATAATATATTCGATGGCAATGAAAATGCTGACACTCTCGGGAAATGCGGAGCACTACAGGGCCTACTCTGAAGTGTAAAGGGCAATCCAAAAGATCTATAACTCCCTTTCGCCACTATAGTAGTCGAGGGCTGACGTGAGGGCATGAGCGGCGCTGGCTCAGTGAATGTCTAGACAGACGGGTGGAATATGGTAGGGGCGGCAGTCATCTGCGCAGAGCTCGGTCTCAACAAATCCTGTAAGCTTCCGAACTGCTGCAGCATTTTCCAGGCGAAAGTATTGGCCATAAGGAGATCGGTGGAGCTACTAAGCAGCAACCTAGTGAACAAATAGGTGAATCTGTATATCGACAGTCAGACTGGCCGACGCAAGAAGTGTGGCGGAGAGCAGCGGAGCTCTGGATTTGCTACATACTGATGCTGACATGCATTTGTACTGGGTTTCAGGACACACCGGCGTCGCAGGCAACGAGGAGGCCGACTGCCTTGCCAAAGAAGAAGCAGAAGTACCGATTTGCCTCCAAGCGATTAAACGGGAGCTAGGCTTGTCCATGGTCTTCCGAAGGCAGAAGGCATGGACCAAAACTCAAGGTTGCAAGGTATATGTGCGGATCGTATGACATAAAGCTCACGAAGTTTCTCCCATCCTTCAAGATGGAGGATGCTAGGCTACTGGTGGGTGTTCTAACGGAACATTTCCTGTTGGCATACTACCTCTTTAAACTGGCTCAGACCAATTATAAGGTCTGTAGGGGATGTAGACTGAAAGAGGAGACAGTGGAGCATATTCTACGTGAGTGTCCTACCCTTAGCAGACTGCGAATCAGTCTCCTGGCAGCATGCTTTCTGCCTAACCCGGAAGCCGTCTAATAAAAGGTTGAAGTTACTTCTTATGGGTTTGCAAAATATATTTAAAAATTGAAGAATTATTAGGAACGTTAAACGTAAAAGGAATTTTCTTTGTAATTTTGAAAAGATTTTTGATTCTTCTGAAAATTTCGAAATCACCCTTTAGTGTGTTTTGTAATGACGACGACGATATGCCAGGTGCCCTATCAGCTTATAACCTTGTACTATTTAAACCTATTGCATGTTGTTTGTGTATATGTATTCACATATGTAACTAAATAGATATCTTTATCTAAAAAGCTAATTTTCATTACAGAATGTTTACATTGGTGAAAACCATACCAAAATAGTTAGGGATGATTAATTGTTATTTGCATTTAAGGAAACAATTATGTATGTATGCATAATTAAAATATCTGTGTATGCATTTTAATAAAAAAAAAGATTATATACTTTAGATATACAGTGACTCAAACATATGATCACGTATTGATTTTTTTTTTTTAATATTTGTAGTGTTTTTCGAGCAACATTTTTTATAAAAATGCCGTCCAAGCATTGTCCGAAAACATATAAATCACAGTTTCAATCTTCATACAAAATTTAGGAAAATTTAACAAATTTTCATCAAAATTTCCACTTTTTAATCCGAATCTCTAGAACATTTTTGGGTATACAGTTTTATAGTCAATACAATTTTAGTCTAATGAAGTGCAAGGTTCAAACTAAAAAATCGCGTTGTTTTTTAAATTTTTTTTTGAGACTACTTTTTCGTGTTTTTTTTTTTATATTAAACAAGTGCTATTTACAAAAACTGGCGTTGCTTTTGATTTTTGTTTTGAAATTTTGTTGCTAACAGTCTCCCGCATTTTATTTAATAAGAAATACATGCTTATATGGAAAAAATCGCAAAAATCCGTTGAAAAAAATTTTTCAAAAATCAGCGGACTATTTTAGCCGTTTGAAACTTGCATTTCATTAGACTAAGATTATGTGGGCTATAAAACTGAATACCCAAAAATATGAAAATATTGAAGTTTTGATCAAAATTTACTAAATTTTGTATAAAGTTTGGTTTTGGTTAAAGCTTGGAAGGTATTTTTATAGAAAAATAACAAAAAATTTAGCTGGAAAAACATATCGAATATTAAAAACACTATAAATATTTAAAAAAAAATGCAACATGTGGCCATTTGTTTGAGTCACTGTATATAATATTGGTTAGTAATGAAGACAAAGGTACATTTACAAACGGGTACATAATTTCGAATAAAATTATCATGTGCGCAATAAACATAAACAATAGCCGATAAGATAAGGTAGTGGCGTGCTTGCTTTTTTCGCAGCCAGTGCACTGAAAATCACCAAAGCCTAATTCGGTTTTTAAATAGCATCAATTTATTGTTTGTAGGCTCTTTTTGCATATTTTTTTATCAACCAAAACTGAGTCACTTTATATGAAACTAATATACATAGCAATAAAATCCTAAATCCATAAATCACAAGACAATAAAAAGCTTTTAACACTCACACAATGAATTGCTGCTTCACCAACTTGTCCGCTCCCTCTGCCTCGGGATCTGATATATCCACCCATTCATCGCTATTATCACTCGTCGCACCACCATGCGACTGAGAGTAACTCTTCGCACCAGCAGGCACATCACTATTTTCATCACTCACACTATTATGGGTACCGCCAATGCGTCCGCTTATGATCGCGTTTGTCTTTTCCGCTACCGATTGCCTAGAGCCTACGCTGCCAGTGCCGTAGATTAAGCTCGCCGTCACCGACATTTCGTACAAACTATTCGTTTTGTGATCCGATGAAATGGTGAGCGTCGAACCGCTACTGCTGCCGGTCAGATGACTGCCACCACCGTTACTGTGACTAGCGCGCCGATAATGCGAGATGCTCTCGTAACAATTGGATGTAAGCGAAATATTATCACTGCCGCATTTCGTCACAGCGCTGGCGGACTTTTGCAAAGCGATGCTGGCCGCATGCAATGATTCGTAGCAATGTGAACCTTTGATGGTGTCATAGATATTCTCATCATCAGCATAGTAGTGATGGTCATCGTCCTGATCGTCCAAAGCAGTTATGGTGCTATTGCTGCTGCTTTTGCTGCAACCTCTGCTGGAGGCCGTCCTCACTATTTCCCGTATAGAGGAGGACGTTTTGGCTGTAGATTTGGGTGAACGCTTGCCTGGCATGGGCGATTTGGGCAGACGACGTTTCGGTTTAGGCAGCTCGGGCAGTTCATCGTTGGTGTTGCGCACATTACTGCCACCCATTGAGATCTGTTGGGTGAGCTTGGGAATTACACTACTGCCAGTGGCATCAGCATTTGTTAAGGTAGTGTTGGCCAGCATGTGTGGTGTATCGGGTGGTGGCTCACAAATCTCATAGCCATCGTACAAAGGCTTGCCGGCATGGGTTGGGCTAACGCCGATCGTTGCAGGTGTAGTGTGCTCGTAGGAACCAGCTATGGACTCATAATCAGCCAAGAGCGCGGCATTAGTGGCCTCAGCCACTTTTTGCTCAGCTGCTGCCTTGGCTTCATCCACCGTTTGATAGATGTCCTCGAATATGTCACTGTTTTCCACTGAGGACACTAAAGACGTTGGATCTTCCATCAACGTCTCATCAGTATCGGACAACTTCTTTTCCGTGCCCGCCGCACAACTGGTATAGAGGAAGGACTTCGCAGATGGCAGCTCGGTTGCACTCAAATGTTCTTCAGCGTTTGTGCCCTCAGTCTGTGCAGCGATCGGTTCGTACATTGGTTCCGCTGACTCAGTTTGTTCACCCCGATTGTCCTCCTCAAGTGCTACTAAAACCGGCTGTTCCAACTGCAAGCTCAGTGGACGCACCAGCTCGCTATAGTCGCACTGTTCGCGCTGTAATTCCTTCTGCTCCAGCATCAGCTGTTCGCCCTCAATACTGTTGACGAGTGTAACATTCACCGCTTGCGCAACGATCAGTTTATTGTTGGCCACCTGCTTAGTGCTGGCCTGAAAAACGAAGGAGTTATTTGGTAGCACACGCTGCTCAAAGTCATCGTCTGGAGAAAGCAACAGTGCGGCAGTGTTTTCTTCATCTGTGTCTACGGTGAGGTCTTGCAGTTTATGATCGATGATCTCGAGCGCATCTAGTAACCGTGATTCGGGCTCGGGCTCGGGCTCGACAGTTGTGTCGGCATTTGAAATGCATCCGCCCTCCGTTTTATTGTCAGTCGCTTTTGTAATCGTGNGTGAGGTCTTGCAGTTTATGATCGATGATCTCGAGCGCATCTAGTAACCGCGATTCGGGCTCGGGCTCGGGCTCGACAGTTGTGTCGGCATTTGAAATGCATCCGCCCTCCGTTTTATTGTCAGTCGCTTTTGTAATCGTTGATGTGGGTGTTGCTAATGCTGGTGTCGTCGACGTTGGTGTGCTTGTCGAAGTGTTTGTTTGTGGTGTTGTTGGTATTTCAATTGTTTTTACCGCGTCTTCAGCCAATTCAATCGCCGGTCGTTTGAATTCATTGTTCACTTCAGCTACACTCACCGCTTGCTTCGATGACAGTTTCTTGTTGCTGTGACCTCCAACAAACGGCGACCTAAAACGGAATTTTTCATAAATTTTCGCGTATTTGCGTTTGCGTTGCTTCGCCTTCTCTTCGTTGGCCGCATCAAGTTGATCGTCATTGGAATCGATGGCGGTTGGGCGAGGGTCGGTAGTGGCATTACCGTTCAATGCTGCCTCCTTTGTTGACTTTGTTTGTGGCGTTGCAATCGCTAATGTTGCAATCGCGTCAGTCGTTTTTGTTCTTCCACCGCTGTCTGATGTTTCCAATGTCGCCACAGTCGTGGGAATGCTAAGCTCAGCACTTGCGTTGCACTCCACAATTGTTTTTGTTGCTTCAGTTTTTATTGCTATTGCCTGCGTCGGCGGTAGCGTCGTCGTCATGCAAATCGCATTGCTTTCTATGTCATTAGTTTCTTCATTCGCTACTGCTTGCTCATCAACATTTTTTGCCTCAATATTCTCAGCAGTAGCGTTAGAAACTGTCAATAATGTCGCAGTACTGCTGCTAACTGCTTCATTAGGTGACCCACTTGCAACGGTACTGGCTTGCTGCTGATCGTCGTCCTCACTTCTTTGATCAACCTCATTAATCGCGTTTTTGTCGCCTTCCCTGCCGTTATAGTTTACGCTACCGTTATCGCATGACCCGTACGTGTTTTCCGCAATGTGCGCGCTCGTCACGTCAACCGTTGAATGCGTATCGGTATGCCCGCCTCGCAACTGACCGATCGTGATCGATTTTTCGTAAGCTTCCAACGGCGTCTTGGACTCTTCCGTCACTACCTCTAACGGCGGCGATAGCGGCAACGCCAACTGCGCCTTCTTCAGCTCAAGCTTCAGTTGCAGCTCGTTCGGTGGCGCTGATGTGGGCAGCTTTAGTAGCAACCGTTTTGAGCCGGTATTACTGTGCTGCTGAGCTTTGTTAAGTTCACGCAGCTTTTGCAGTACCTGCGCACTTTTCGCTGGCACTGCTGGCTTATCCAGCTCTGGACCACCCTCAAATTTTATTATATTTCGTTGCACGGTTGACGCACGCAAAGTGGCGATATCCTGCGCGCGCGCCATATTTCTACTCAACGTGGAGCGCTTGCTGCCACCCTCCATTGCCGCTGCGATCGGATTCTCCACCACTTTGTAAACATGTCCACCGCGCGACAACAAAACACCATTCTTGCGCTTCACCTCCTCCAGCAGCTTTTTATCTTTCTGTATCATTTCGTTGAATTGTTGCGTCAATTTCGCCACTATATTGCCGCCCCCTGGCACAATAGCGGATGCATTGCTACCACCGCCACTGCCACCACTACCAACAGTGCCGCTATCGCGTTGGCTCATTTTGCGCGGCGCGTGATATGTGCGCGTATGTGTCTTGAAGCTATATTTGCGTGCGGACGCTGAGGACGTTGACGACGAGGAGGCGGTGCGACGCACGCTACGACCCCCAGTATTTGTACCACTTGTCAGCGATCCCGAGGCTGATAAGCTTTGCGAATTCGATTTATTTGAATCAGTACTACTGCGCTTGGCCAACGACGTGTTTGTTGCTTCGCGTTGAGAGTTTCGCTTACGACTGGCCAAATTGCGCGGCGAATTGCTGGCCGCAAGCATATTATTATCGCTAAAATCAGCAGGGCAGTTACGACGTTGAGCAGAGGCCGTTGGAGCTGTTGTTATTGCCATCATTGCGTTGTTTGCCGTCTCGCTGATAACAATGTCGTCAGCTGATAATGCCAGCGCTGCCGCTGTACTTTTTTCACGGCCAATTGGCGTATGCGCCACTGTCATTTCTGTGTTTTCACGTCGTCGCGACACCATGTCCTGCCGCTTCAGCCAATGTATGCGCTCACCGCGCTCACTTGCTTTCACGGCGGGAAAGTGTGCATCTTCGTCGCGCGCCTCACTGCTCACAATGCCAGCTGTAACGCGCCGCGTCATCTTGGTGCGCACACGCGACTCGCGCGCCAAATGTTTTGCTGCCTGTTCGGCCGTTTTGTACTTGTAAAAGTTATCCTTTTCGCGATGAAAACAGTCGATTTCCGACTCCTCTGCCGCCGTTGTCGTAACGGCCTCTTCTGCTTGCACGCCCACCTGCGTACAATCGTGCAAACTATGCGCGCGTTTTTGCCGCAGTGCCTCGCCTTCGCTACCACTCGTCGATTGCGTAGCTTCTGCTTGCGCGCGCGCTGCACTCACTAAGCAACCAATTGATTTTGTTAATTTGCTTGCTTTGCTGGTGCTAAGTGAATTTTGCCGCCTTGTTGCGTCCTCACTTGCGCTGATGCGCTTATTCCACAAATGTCGCAAACTTTGAACGCCACGAAATTCACGTAGCGTAACGTCGCGTTCTGCCGCGCTCGGCTGCGGTGGCTCTGTTGGTAATTGTTTGGCGTTACCCCTGGCTTGGAACGCCTCTTCGCCCTTAACTCTGCAGTCTTTATGTGTTTGTACGCCTTTTACTGTGGTTGCGTTGGCGTCGGCGTCGGTTTTATTAGGCGACTTTGCGTTGCCACCTCGAAACCAACTGAAAAATGTCTTTGCTTTTGTTGGCGATGAATTCGTTGTGGGGCTTGCTGTAATAAATGCAGTCTTATTTGCATCTTCAGCAGCAGACTTGGCCGTAGCCACTGCCGTATCGAATGTTGTTGCTAACATTGTATTTGTTTCGTTTACACTGTCCAACATTTTTCTTTTTGTTTTCGTTGTTATTCACAATTTGCACTAAGTTTTTGTTTTTGCTTATTTGATTTGCTATCAGCTCACGTTCTTTGGTGTTGCATATTTTTATTTGTTGGCAGCAATTGCATCGGTTGCAGATGACAGCCGCTGCACATGTGGCGGTCAATCCACCGGAGAATTGGCAGTGTGCGATAAACCTGAAAGGAGGTAGACAAAAGAGAAAGTCAGTTCAAGTTGTCTTAATTTCGAGGAACTAATAGTAAATACATTAAATTGAAAAAATATGGCAAGACTTAAGTTTATTCATAGTTTTTTTTTGTACAAATCTATGGTATACATTTTATGGGCAACTATTTTAGGTTGGTCTAAAAATGTATGTAAAAAAAGTAAAGTCAGAATTTGAATGCTACCACCCCCTATAATTGTTCTATATAGGCAAAAATATACCCCTGTTTTTTTTCGAAATCAAAAAAAAAATTTAGTTGTCGCACAGTGCGGCCGAAATCCAAAAAAACGCCCAAAATTCAAAGCTTTAAAGAAATGATTTGAAATTTCGTACTAGGGAGTTTTCGGGTCGCTTATTACGAATCCGTTGTCAGCATTGCAAAAATCAAAACGACGGATCCAGTATGGCCGCTGGTGAATTTCGAACTTTTTGATTAGATTTCTTGAAAAGATTTTGGATATGCAGTTTTATAGTTTACTCAATTTTAATGTCACAAAGTTCAAGCTTAAAGTAAGTAAGTTGATTTTTGAAATTTTTTTTTTGTTGCCAATGTCAGTCATTTTCTGCCATAGGAAGTATGTTCGATGATATGAAGAAAATGAGCAACACCTTCAAAAAAAAATTCCCAAAAATCAACCTAAGTCCAGCTATTCTAAACTTGCGCTTTATTATTCTTCAATGAAATGGGCATACTCAAAATCTTTCTGTGAAATCTAATGAAACAGCTTGAAATTATTACATACAGGTGAAGCTAATATGTATAAGCGTGTTAAAAAAAAGTACATTAAAATTTCAGTGGCAGATTTGGGAAGCTGAATTTTATTTTATTCAGTAGCTAATACTTTTCTACGTAACCTTCAATGGGTTTTACAGCAGGTGTGGCCAACCTCGGCAGAGCTTTTTGTAGTGTGCGTGCAAACAAGTCCCAGCAAAAACTTTTAACTTTTTTGGAAAGTACCTACTTATTTTTGTATCATCGAGTAACGCAATACAAGCCGCCTAGAGACCATTTTCGCTTATCCATTGCATTACATTACGGTTGACGTGGTTAAAAGTTATGCGGTAACATACATAAAAAAATATATTCCGACGAATTGATAACCTCCTCCTTTTTTGAAGTCGGTTAAAAAACAAAAAAAAAAAAACAATAGCATAATATTTGTAATTCGACGAAAATTCTGTTACGGCACAATTTTGTAGCCCATTACATTAGGGGTATTCTCCAAATCTTGCAAAGCCATTGCACGTAGCACGGATTGCATGGATTGCATAACTTGGAAACACAGAACCACAAAATACATGGGAAACAAAATTTCCTACGCTGCAAAATATGCAACGTCGAAACCCATCTATATATTTTGCAAAATAGCATAGCAAGATAAATGCAACCCTGTGCTAGTTGTTTTGTTGTTGGAATTGCCTTATATTTCTCTCATTGCTCTCATCTCGCTCATTTAATTTTTTTTTGTGCTGTATCTTGTTATTGTATTTGATACATAATTTCGCTGCTTGCTACCCATGCATGCTACCACAAATTTGGAATAGTATTTTTGCATTTCGTGCAAGACTTCGAGAATACCCCTATTGTAATATAAATGATAAATTGTATATCTGAAGTAGCTAGGATTTACCGTTGGTTTTTGCGGTTTTTTTTGCTGACGGTGTCATTTATTTTCCTACGTTTTTCTTCCACACGAAGTATTTTTGATGTTTTTTTATATAGATGAAAATGTACAACTCAGTCAGCAAAAAATTGCCAAAAATACTGACTAAATGGCCAGCTGAGTTCTTCGCTAGAGCTACTGAAACATTATCAAAACCGCGATTTTTCGACACCTTGACCACATTTTTCTCGAAATCTGGAGATGATGGAAACTTTATAGCTACGGATTCGTAATCAACACAAAAAAGCCAATGAAAAATGGTTTTAGCATTTGCCGCCCCAAAATTAGTGTTGCTCTGTGTAATTGGTATATTAAAATCTTACTATCCTTGCTAGTCGCAGAGAAATGCTAGGCATTATACGAGTATTTATGGTAAAATTACTGCCAGACTGCATTTCTAGCTTTTCTGGCTGAAGAAAACCTTAATGCCCCCTCTCAAATCAAATCTGAATCGAATTAACCCTTACCTTGTTTAGGAGCGGATTTTAGTACTCATTCTACTACTTTTGATTTGACAGATTTGATTTTGAAGAAAACATGCAGACTGAGCCGCTGCTCATTTTCGGCGTGAGTCTTCTTAAAACTTTTTTTTTTTTGGCAGCCATACTGCAATATTTACTTTATCTTAGCAATTTATTTTAACTGCAATTTTCAAACAGGTGGCAACTTTCTATTTTTGTTCCTTCTATACTTTAGTTAGACCTCTTGCAATACATCGGTGAAAACTGAATTCAATTTCATGCATTAGTTTTCGAGTGATGCGCGTACAAACATACAGAGAGACGGAGAGACAAAAATTATAGAAATGGTTGATTTTGGTTTTATTGCTCTAATAAAGACCTTCCATCGGTCTGCTACAAATTTATTATATTTATAGATTTTTAAAACTGATGTAATTGTGCAATGGTAATATGCATTACTAATTATTTTCATGTGCTATGAGTTCATTAAATGCAAATGTAAACGGGCATCACAATAAAATAAAATTCAATATATATGTACATACACATATGCACGTATTTGCTTTTAAGTATGTATTTGTGTGAACAGAAAACATAAATTGCATACCAAACAGTTAGGTGGCATCACTGCTTCTTGATTAACAGCACATTGCCAAACCGCAGCCAATGACCAGTAATGCAAGTAAAACACAAAGCATCACAACTGGCTTGAAGCCATGAAATTTATATAGTTTTTGAATACTAATCTATAGCCAGCATTATAAATGTGCTTTAAATTAGAAATTAAAGTCACTAATGTTTTTGTAGAAGGTTTAAATATTGCTTGGGATTTTTTTTTTTTTTAACGACCAAGTCATGCATTCCGCTCAAGCGCACACATCAATATTTTTTTTGTTTTTTTTTGTTAATGTACAAAAAACCCAACTGCGAATGCTTTGACGCTCATCGACAATTAACACAATTATTATTTTTAAGTTTTATGTAACTAATGGCCATAGTAATTGTGCTACTATTTTTCGAAGTATTATTTAACAGCTTTTAGCCGCCTTTTGCTGGTAATGTGTCTTATATTTTACCAATACACAAATAGACAAGAAAGAAAGAAAATAAACCCTATTCAAAAAAAAAAATACTAAACTATATACTTATTCAACATTTTCTGTCATTTCCAACAGCTTTCCAAAGTGGAAAAATAACAAAACTGTCTGTCCATATGAAAAGCCAAACGAAGTGATTGTGCAATAAAATAAACTGATTTTCGTATTGAGACCATGCGACATACTTTCATATGTATGTACATATTTATGTGCATGTTGAACATTAAGGTGGCTCTTAGAAATGTCTGCAATCCATTGAACTTAAAATTAAGCTCTGTGAAATTTAGTCACAATAGAATATGCAGAGAACGTACCTTTTAGAACTTAAAGTAAAAAAAAAAAAATTTTTTTAATTTTTTCGAACGACGGATTCGCTTAATTCAGCTGGCACGCTGGCACTGAAACCGGGCTAACACATTATCGGATCTTAACTGATGACTCCAAAATTCACAGTGGGTCAGGATCTGTAGTCTATATCGAAGATAATGGGAATGAGCTTCACTTTTCCCTTAGAGAATATGCCAAGCCGACAACGTCCTCCCTGGTTCGGTCTTGTAAGTATGTACGAACCGACGCAACCGATCCAGCCCTGATAGTATTAACACGGAAAGTGACTTCTCTTCAAACAGGCGTAAAGTGGCTTTATCAGACTCTTCCAAAAACACTTAGGCCGTTATAGCACCAATCAAGAAGAATTCCAAGGCGAGATATTTTCTATCCTCAAGCCCATTGACTATGTGGAGGAAAATAGGTAGAGAAGCGGAAAGGTACGTGTCTGGAGCAAGAGCTAAGCTGCACTCAATGCATTGGTCCGCAACCAGTTATAGCACTTCTGCCGTTGGATATTTCGTTCGGCAATGATTGGGAAAATTCGAGGCGCTACCGCCAGGTCGTTGCTTTCATTGAGTAGATGAGCCTGTAGAGAACTTTTGGTATTGCTAACAAGGCATTTCATTTGGCACGATCACCTGATTGCCTACTGCTGCTGGCGAGGATGAAAAGGCGGAACTCTGTTTGTGTCTCTAGCCCGCCTTTGCAGGAGTTAGGGATGACGAATTTGAGCCAACAATCTGCTTCGATTTATTGATGATATGATGTAAATAACAATACAATGGGCGGTATGTACACTGAAAGCCTGATTATGGCAACTTAACTTAACTTAATGAAACTTAAAACTTAGAAAATCAAAATGAAGTAGATTTCGACGTGGCATTAAGTTACATTTAGTTTCGGCTGTTCAATTAAAAGCAACATCCATTTAAGAGAATTTTTAAGTGAGAGCCTGTAAGACACGTTAAGTTGCCGCAATCATACAATAACTCATTGTTCTCCTCACGTTGATTGCGAGCTAAAATAATTTGTCTGCTTTAGTTTAGTTTTAGAGATCGAGGAACACGATTTATCGTTATCCAACTGAGCTCAAATTTTGTATAAGGTTTTTTTTTTGATGTAAGGGAACTAAAGTTAGTGGTAGCCCAAAAAGGAATCAGATTCGAAAAATAAGAGCCAACCTAATGTATATATATACATATGTTTGTATGAATGTAGTTTATGTATACATATACAAAATCATGACGTTAAGGCCGATCAGCACACGTGAGCGAGGAACGTGCCTTGTTTGAAATGTAGCAAAGTCAAATACTTTCCTTGGTTATCTATTTACGTACATATGTATGTTAAGTCATACATATTTATATTTCTACAAAAATTGTACCGTAAATTATCTACCATTCAAGTAGATATCTATTTACAGGAAAAATCTATTTTAATTTAAAAAAAAAAGTACTTAGTACTCGGAACTTAAAAGAACTCGGAAGTACTCGGTGCTCACAAAAGAGCTCGAAAGTACTCAGAAATGATGTACTCAGTATGAAGATTCAATAGTTTTCAAGTGCAATATTTGTACCCAGTAAAGTTAGCCATTCATTTGACGTAATTGACGTAAGCTTGGGATAATTCTAAATTAGGCATTGAAATGTTAACATTTGTATATTTAAAGAAAGTACTCAGTACTCTAAAAAATACCCAATCCTTGAAAGTATCGATACCAAAGAACTCGATCCTCAAAAGTACTCGATACTTCCCAACATTAAAGGTGAGTATTTCTTTTAGAGAGATTTCAAGACTCGAGTTGGATATGCCCCAGCAGGCAAATAACCGGGAAATCATTTTCGATATCAGAAAAAATCCAAATCAGTTCGTGGAAACACTCAATATATATGAATCGTAGGCTCACTCACTGAACTAACATGATTAATTTAAGAAAGAAGTTTTATGATAATTTTTGTTTAGGAAATGCGTTAATTCCAAAAACCAAAATTTTCCAAACTGCTAAGGAAAATTCGTCCACCTTCATCAGTAAAAATTAGAATACATATTTGTACTTAGTCGATATTTGTTTAGATTTCAAAGTTTACCATGTTATTGCTTTCAATTCCTCTGTAAGAAACACTTGTAATTGCAAATTATTGCTGATTCTAGATAACCCAAAAGTGAAAGATGAAAACAAAGTGCAAAAAATACAACAGCTGTTCAAATAAAATTGAAGTCATAAATATTTGCCAAGAGATAGTCGTGAATACAAACGAATACCTAAATGAAAACCACCTGCGTAACAATTTATGCCAATTAAGTTTTGTAAAACGTTAAGAAGAAACGCATGAGCATCCGAATATTTACATAAAACTGTTTTACTTTTATTTTTTATTGACAAAACCATAAAAGGCAGCACGCAAACGTGCTTCGAAATGGATCTTTTGTGTATAAGAATTAAAAAAAAAAAACTGGTAAAGTACAAATACATATATGTATATATTTTTAAATTTCTACACCTGCTACTAATGTACACTCTGCAGCATCGAAAATATACTTATAATGAGTTTAATTATTCATTTTTAAAGCGAACCAAGCGCATTCGTTATCTCATTATTGTCTCTGCTCTTCGCAAACTAAACCTCCAGAATTTTCGTAAAGTACACATATTCAAGAAACCAGCACAAAACAAATCCGCAATGGTAAGAAACAGTACTAAGTAAAACCAGGGACCGTAACGGTTATAATCTTCATAAAAAAATCATAATTTAGCCGTTAAAATTGGATTTCCATTTTTTTGATAAAATTTGGATCTTATTTTTATTTATGATTTTTTTGGTTATTTTATAAAAGTTATTTTCAGATTATAGTTCATAAAAGAATTAAATCGGTCATAAAAACGCAGTCTCCTTTATAACGGTTAAAATTGAAAAAAAGGGCCTGCGAGATTTAGCTTTTTTCCCCTTCCAATAATTATGTTATTTTTTTAATATCTAGTTATGTTAAATTTTAATACGGTCTTGGTTTTTTTTCCAGCAATTCGAGATTTATTTTTATTAATGAAATTCTTATTTTTTTCAACAATTTTTATGACAAGCCAAAAGTTGTTCAATATAATATTAAATTTTTTACTTAAAAAACGAACAGTATTAATTAAATTTTTTTTAATTAACAATGCCCTTCAAAACTCTGTAAATCAGAAATACTTTTGGAAATTCGAAGTTAACGCCAGTAATATGCGGTAACACTGAGAAAAATTAAAATAGTAATTTTTACGGAAATTTTTCATAATATTTTTATAGCTTGTTACCTAATACTTGTTCAATATACTTTTTTATTTTGTATCGAAAAATCATTAATAAAAAATAACTATGATCTAAACATAAAGATCCTAATTTTTAACGGTTATTTTTTGTCCCTGATTAAAGCTAATAACCTGGAACAAAAATTGGGCCGCGAAATGGTCCATGGGAATCCATAGAATTTTGGCCAAATTCTAAGAACCAAAGTTAGATGATTGATATGGTGGTCTCAAGACTTTCCAATTATTTTACAGTTCAATTCAAAATTTAGACACTCTCATTCTCCCGGTAAACAAAAATAATTATTTTTAATCGTAATGTTGGGGACTGCGTTTTTATGGCCTAAAAAGTTAAATCTGAAAATAACGGTTATAAAACATATCGAAAAAATAAAAATCATAAAATAGCGATTAAATTTAATCGGAAAAATATAAATCCAAATTTAGCGGTTAAATTATGAATATTATTATATGGATCATAAATCTTAGGCTCCCTGGTTATATAGACTGTAGTAGGATTCTGCCTAATAAACTTGCGCATGGTATTTGTAATATGTCCTGGTCAGCTTTTGAACTCGCGTCTATGTGGTGCATACACCCTCAGAGTCAGAGTAGTCTAACTGACATAAAAAAAAATGAGGTCGAGCTTGAAATGCATTTACTGAAAAGGAAACGAAACGAAACGGTAGTGTATGTTTTCTTTCAGTAAAACACTGTATTTATTGATGTGTAAACAGCCTAGCTCTTGGTATGGATAAAATTTGCGTTAACCCAGCAGAAAATTTGTAACTGCTTGTGTAACCCAATAAAACATCTGTAAATTCTTCTTGTGTGTACAAATGAACATTTTTTGGCTAGTCCAGGGCTGTTTAAGCATCATTTTGGGGCTAGTTCAGGGGAATTTCGGCACCGTTTTTAAGACTTGTGCGAGATTTTTTCGGGACAATATCATGACATTTTCAAAATCACTTTAGGATCATTTCGGGCAAGTTCGACATTTAAAAAAAAAATCCTCTTTTGCCTATTTTTTGGGCTGAAGTTCCTTTTTGTCTTGGCTTTCTTGCGATTTTTAGTGCCTTTTCCTGCCTATTTCGCTAATGTTTTTTGCCTTTCCTTTCGCTGGTTATAAGAAACACCTCTCTTTTTTTTCATTATAGGTTGCAACTCTAATTGCTTAAGAATGTAAATACACTCATGTTGTCATAAATGAGCGAAAATGTTTCATAGTGCTATTTGCTGATTCTCAAGAGCACGTTCAAATATTTTTTTTTTTATACTTCACACAACGTACTTACTGGGAACAATGAAATTCCTGAAACACATACATCCATATTTACATACATACGTCCCGAGATAAACACAATGCCGATAAACAATAATAAATATCCAAATGAGAATGAGTGACATACCAAGTAGGTACTGGGTATATTAAATATTATTTACTTAACAATATGTGTACCTTTCAGTAATGTTCCAAGTAACTGTTCCTGGGGATTCCCTTAACGGAAGTACAGTTGTGCATATTTGCGCTCGGAAGGTAATGTTTATCGTATTGCCCTTATTTGAGGTAAATATCTACATAATATTGATGTGTAGGAAAAAACTTCTTAAAAGATGGGCCTAAATTGGGTTATATTGGCTAGCTTATTCTTCTTTTTGCTTGGCGCTGAAATCACTTAAGCAATCTGGGCTGAGTTCAGCCAGTTTCAAACGTACTTGTAAATAAGCATTTGCGGCCATCGCCATCTTATGATAGTAAAAAAAAAATTATTGACATACAAATAACGCCTCCGAAACCATTATTTTTTCACTTTCCAATAAAATGCATCAAAGGCGCCTCCTTATCATGAATACACGTTTGCGGCAATAATAAACAAAAAATACGAGAAGATCAATTATAAGCCTTACACGGGCTGTCTTCAATAAATATCCACAAATAATAAATATAAAGCAGGTTCTCTCCTCTGATGCCGCGGGCAATAGCGGACGAAAATACAGAAGCGATCGATAACTTTCACCAACAAGCAGCAAATTGCTAACTACTCGTAACAACCGGAATTAGACAGAGTATTTTTCTTCTAGCANCTTGCTACGAGTATTTTTTTTTTTAAATATACATATGTATTTACATGTGTAGTTTCATAGGCAAGAAAGCTTCAAGACAAAAAATCAAAAAAAAAGATGTCTGCATACAACTTTGAAAAGAAAAAATCCCCTACCAACTCAGAAAAGATGTACCTCTGTACATTAAGCCTAGAAAAAATAATTTACCAGTTTAGTCTGTCTGCCTAACAGCATCACACATTGGAAGCAAATTACCGCCAGTAGAACAGGAGCAGCGCACAAATCATTGTGGATTTATTAAATTATACGCTTTCTTATTAAGCAACGCAATTAGCCAAGTGGTGAGCCCATTTGGCTTGCGCGGCCAAAATGAAAAGAATCGGCATACGTTCAGCTCAATACATAGACACATACATCTGAACACACATATGTACATAAATACTTATGTATATCGTTTTCACCCGTCTTCCTTAAACTAGTAATGTTGGCGTTGAAACCATAGAAGTTTGTAGCGCGAGCATGCGATTCCGAAGTAGGTTGATAGAATTGTCTGATGCCCTCTCTCTGGCTGTGTGACAGGTAAATTGTTGGGAATTCAAAGCGTGAACACAGTTCAATGGTTCGTGGCTGTCGCGAATACAATGTTTACGTTTTGCTATTATTTAAAAGAAATGTGACATAGGTATTTACATATGTATATTAGGGTGGTCCCAAAATGCGCAGGAAAATCCCCACATTTTGGAATTTTTCAACTGCACCCCCAGAACTGAAGATTGTCGAAAATAGGGAGACTCCAATATTTTTAAGTTGAAATTGGTCTTCGAAAAATAAAATTACGTTGGCTGTGAGGAAAAATGTTGGACCTCCTTAATGTACAGGTATACTTAAATATGTATATAGCTTTCGGTAATGTGCATGTATGTATGAAGATACATATCTACAGGTACATACATATATATGTATACATGTATATTTTAGTTGTGACCTATTTCCTTGCATTCCCAACAATAACAAACAAAAAGTCGTTCAATTCTTAGGCATTTTCTGTGACTTTTGTTAAACCTTTTAAGAGTTTCTATTTTTTTGTTTGTTCGGTTAGCCATATTCTTATGCAAATTTTAATGAGCTGTAAAGTTCTTCAAAAGGCCTAACAACAAATGATGGCCATAAAAGTGGTGGACGAGATGAATAGAAGCTTTATGAATATTCGATAATTTAACGCGACAATGAACGTCATCAAAATATGTATGTATGCGAGAATAAAGCTTTACATAAATACATATTTTGATATGAGTTTTATTTATTTGTATGAATTGCACCCCTGTAGGCAAAATATGTGCTAGGCGCAGGTAGATACGTAGCACTATTTCAAAGGCGAAGGTATTTGTTTAAAAAAAATATGTATGTATTTTCATATGTATGTACATATATCTGTATCATATATGCAGATACAAATTTCATATGTTTCGCCTTCAACAAATCGATTGACCTTCAGTTTAAAACTTTACATTTTTACATATTAGTGCTAACCATGATAAAAATATTTATTTATTTTTATTTTTTTTATTTGTATCATGGTGCTAACTATGTACATATGTATGCTTTATTTTTCTTCAATAGAAATGTTTATACACAAGTAGAAGAGAGCAAAATCAAATAAATTTATATCTATTTAAATTTTAGAAACTTTTTAAAATTCCATATTAATGTAAATTAACTTTAGTAGTTACAGATTTATCGCAGATTTCCTATTTCTCTAAATTACCTTTATATGGGGTATGGGCGTGGTTATAGTCCGATTTAAAAAATTGTCAAAACTTTGCTATGTTATGCCAAGGTTGGTAGAAATCGGTAGAGCGGTTACTGATATAAACATATACCTGTGATCATAAAGGGCGGCGTTACGCGTATTTTCAACAAATGTTAAATTTTCTTATTTCCCTTCAGGAATTTAGACAAATTTTCATCAAAACACTCCGATTTCTGCCCTGAAAAAGTTTGCCATAAAACCAAAGTACTCCTCATAAAGGTCTTAATTTTTTTTTAATTATTGTCGGATGTTACTAAATACATACATACATATCAGATAAATAAAACATTCCTGATTATGCTACTAGCTTTTTCATGACAGAAGTGCCCTCGCTAATTTGTTTTTAGGCAGTGAATGAGGAAAAGGAAGAGATAAAATTCACAACTTTAAATAAATACTATTGCCAATAAAACGAATTAAAAAAGTTTGCATTACATCCGTTGCACAAACGGTATGCCGCATTTTAACAAAAATGTGCAATTTATGTCAATTACTAATAATGCATAATGAAAAAAATAAATAAATAAATACCAGAAATGACCCAAAAAAAAATAGCTGGCGATAGCAACAAACAACTATTTGATAAGCAACAAAGTCAACAACTTTCTCCAAACACAAATCTTAACATGCGTCTTCGCATACTTCTACACAAATTCGTACATACATATGTATATACCCATTAACTATTATGCTCATGTCTAATTTTTATAATTTTGTAAAATATATACGTAAAATGTGTATGAAAAATCAAATAATAATCTCCTCCGCAATACTACACGCCACTCAGACATTTTGCCATTTTTTTTTGTCTTTAAGATAAGTTTACAATAAAACGCACACACCCAAAGTAAGGTGCGAGTATTGAACTCACAAATAAATACTTGCTGGTAGGCAGATATGGGCATGTGAATAAATATACATACATACATACATATGTACTACGTAAGAGGCATAAGCAAATAAGCAGATGCCGCTCCTCTACGGAATTGACCGAAAAGACCCACTTGGACGCTGTTGAAATGTGTGATCCAATGATTATATATGTACATACATACATACATACTTGTATATATATGTATGTTTTGCCCAAGTGTGTTGACATAAAAGAAAAAAGAAAAGTTATAGCGAA
>NW_016164021.1:10913-33695 GCF_001687245.7 Rhagoletis zephyria | reverse complement strand
AGTCACCGGCAAAATCGTATAAAAATCGACGAGAACAATGCGCGTGAAAGAGAAAAAGTACAAAAAAGAAAACAAACCGAAAAGAAATTAATATTGTTGTCGATTGTTTAACACTTTCTACCCGCCGCAAACCCGTTCGTCCACCACCCTCTCGACGGCCAGTCACTCACTCTCCAATCTCGTCGGCTTTTGCTCCCCATATACGAATTGACATTAAATTAAAATGTAAATTATTTTTGTTTTAGCAACGCGCGTTAAGATAAATTTTACGATTATTGCACTCGCTCCCGGCCAGCCAGTCGCTGAAAAATCACAATGCTGCATTCACACTCATCATACTTGCACAAGTATGTAGATACAGGCACTGGCCATTAAGTTAGAACCTTACGACTCTTTCTTGTGAAACAGTGGCGATTTCGCAGAAAATAATATCGACAACAACTCTAAAATGGGGGTGATTTTGTTAATAACATTAACGGCAACCTTTGGCTAGGAAATATCAACAAAGATAATATCTTTTGTGTCTAAATATGCACTTAGTTTAGAAAATTAAAGCTTTTTCAAGCTTTCTTTGTAGTGGAGTTCAACTAAGCCTGGCAGCTGGCTGCTCTGAACAGTGCTCGAGTTTCACGAGGAACAGGAAAGAGCAGAGCATAATTTGGAGATGCCCTTGCTAGACGCAAACTCCTCTTCCTAGGCAACATTATTCCAAGGAACCTCGCAAGGTTCGCAATCAATACGTAGATCAAAGAAGGTTAGGTTAGGTTAAGGTAGTTCCCCCAAGCAGAGTACACTTAGACCCGTAGAGAAACACCATCGTCCTTTAGCAGCTGCGACAGTGAAGATCCAATGTGCTATCGCGCGAAGCAACGGATACGAAAAAGGCCTAGCAAACAAGAAAAAAAAACCAAGAAGTCGAATAAGAAGGACAATAATGAAAATATAAATAGGCAAAAGTATTCCAATTCATATACATTTAAAAAGTGTTTAAAATGACGAACTACGCGCGAAGTATATAACAAAATAGGACCAACCAAGAAACCTCTGTATATCTAATTGACTAATTACTAGGAAATAATTCGCGCAAGATAAATACAAAATATCGCGAGCACAGCTACAATGAAGTACAATAAAAAAAAAAAAACAATTCCTAAACCATCTACCACACCGGAAACGAACTTTGCAAACCGTTAGCCATAAAACAACTTTACACCAATGAAAATAGGAAACACAGCTAAAATTCTCCATCCGCAGCATAAAGGACAATGCCTAAAAATGTTAGAGAGCATAGCCAAACACAAATTAAAAATAATAATAAACAGAAAATTAACACTACATATTATTCGAACCTCTCAAGGTACTATACACAAACCAGGAAGAAGCACTGCAACAACCACGAAAAATACAACACAGATCCCAACAACGAAAACCAAAGGATGAAAATAACTGATTTTTACCTAACTACGGTTATACACCATAGAACAACCACCTGTTAAACTATAAAATAGAGGATCTGCTAAGACTTACCCGACTGAGAAACAACGAATATTAACACGACTATAAATGCACAGACCATAGAATCTATTCAAAACTGAAGATGATAAAACGCCAAAAACGGTTTGTCTCCAAGCCAAATTTGATAGTGGATGAGGGGAAAATAGTAGCACAATATATCATAGGGTTTCATATTTAATCTTATCACGTGATTATGCTCCGTTCGATCGTATCGACAGGACACCCACCAGACAGAATTGATAGTTTTCGCTGATTTTGTTTTAATTTTTAATTTTTTTTTTTATGCAGAGATGCAAAAAGGCACATTTCTGCTTCAAAAACAAAATCAGAATATCATTGTAGTAGCATATGTATTTAGATAGAAAATATAGTTGTCCGTATACTTGGCCATAATTTAGCGCACACGAACTGTATATATGTATGTACATTAGGGTGCGGCACTCTCCATACAAGTAAAAATCGGTACTGTTTTTTCCATTGGAATTATAAAACTTTCTATATTTTATGACTTCTATCAAAATATTTCCCAAAAATATTAGGATGTACGTGAGCTGGACTGATTTGAAAACGCCTCCAAAAATCGAGTTCTTTTATGAATAAAATTTGTTTATACAAATATTTTTTCTGAAAAGCTTAAAACTTATGAATAAAAATATTACAAATTTGCTCGATTGAATCAAAAAAATTAGACTTTTAGAGGTATTTTGAAATCGTCCCAGTTCGTGTAAATCTTAATATATTTCCGAATTATTCTGACGCAGGCTTAAAATATATATATATTTTTTTTTTGTAATTCTGGTGGCAAAACCGCAAATATTTTTTTATTTTATGCGGCACCCTAATGTACAACTTTTCTTGCTTAAACACGGTGGTATTTCAACGATTGCCGCTCGTATCTTCTATAATTTATAACAGTGTCAGCAAGTAGACGCTGAAAGTGTCAAAAGCAGCGACAAAGCAACAAAAAAGAAAACAATTAACCATAAATACTATCTCCAGCAGGAGCAGCGGCAGCAAAGCATACAATCTAGGAGGATCATAGCACATGAGCACTAAAACCACAAAACCGCAACAACAACAACAACAACAACAGCAGCAACCGTACAGTCACAGAAACAGAAGGTANAAAAAAAAAAAAACAATTCCTAAACCATCTACCACACCGGAAACGAACTTTGCAAACCGTTAGCCATAAAACAACTTTACACCAATGAAAATAGGAAACACAGCTAAAATTCTCCATCCGCAGCATAAAGGACAATGCCTAAAAATGTTAGAGAGCATAGCCAAACACAAATTAAAAATAATAATAAACAGAAAATTAACACTACATATTATTCGAACCTCTCAAGGTACTATACACAAACCAGGAAGAAGCACTGCAACAACCACGAAAAATACAACACAGATCCCAACAACGAAAACCAAAGGATGAAAATAACTGATTTTTACCTAACTACGGTTATACACCATAGAACAACCACCTGTTAAACTATAAAATAGAGGATCTGCTAAGACTTACCCGACTGAGAAACAACGAATATTAACACGACTATAAATGCACAGACCATAGAATCTATTCAAAACTGAAGATGATAAAACGCCAAAAACGGTTTGTCTCCAAGCCAAATTTGATAGTGGATGAGGGGAAAATAGTAGCACAATATATCATAGGGTTTCATATTTAATCTTATCACGTGATTATGCTCCGTTCGATCGTATCGACAGGACACCCACCAGACAGAATTGATAGTTTTCGCTGATTTTGTTTTAATTTTTAATTTTTTTTTTTATGCAGAGATGCAAAAAGGCACATTTCTGCTTCAAAAACAAAATCAGAATATCATTGTAGTAGCATATGTATTTAGATAGAAAATATAGTTGTCCGTATACTTGGCCATAATTTAGCGCACACGAACTGTATATATGTATGTACATTAGGGTGCGGCACTCTCCATACAAGTAAAAATCGGTACTGTTTTTTCCATTGGAATTATAAAACTTTCTATATTTTATGACTTCTATCAAAATATTTCCCAAAAATATTAGGATGTACGTGAGCTGGACTGATTTGAAAACGCCTCCAAAAATCGAGTTCTTTTATGAATAAAATTTGTTTATACAAATATTTTTTCTGAAAAGCTTAAAACTTATGAATAAAAATATTACAAATTTGCTCGATTGAATCAAAAAAATTAGACTTTTAGAGGTATTTTGAAATCGTCCCAGTTCGTGTAAATCTTAATATATTTCCGAATTATTCTGACGCAGGCTTAAAATATATATATATTTTTTTTTTGTAATTCTGGTGGCAAAACCGCAAATATTTTTTTATTTTATGCGGCACCCTAATGTACAACTTTTCTTGCTTAAACACGGTGGTATTTCAACGATTGCCGCTCGTATCTTCTATAATTTATAACAGTGTCAGCAAGTAGACGCTGAAAGTGTCAAAAGCAGCGACAAAGCAACAAAAAAGAAAACAATTAACCATAAATACTATCTCCAGCAGGAGCAGCGGCAGCAAAGCATACAATCTAGGAGGATCATAGCACATGAGCACTAAAACCACAAAACCGCAACAACAACAACAACAACAACAGCAGCAACCGTACAGTCACAGAAACAGAAGGTAGGAGCTCGGACATTTTAATGGACACATTGGTCCACTGTGTTGACACGTTATGGCCCCCACAAAGAATACTGATCCTCAATCGTTGAATGGTTTTCGCTGCTGCTGTTGCATACACTTTTCACTTTTTAACTGCCTCTTGTCGGCCACTTAAAAAAAATATTGTACAAAATACATTTGTGTATGTGTTTTCTCTTCTCGTTTCTTGCGTGGAAACACGTACGTTGCATTATTGCTCACTTTAGCGATACAGTGTATAAAACTCTACACGCAGATAAGCACACAACTCATGCATATTTATGTCATTTAAGTAGTATGTAGTTGCAGAGCTACTTCCCCCATTCAATGCATCGAAAAATCGCTGTATCGGTGTATCGGTGGATCGGTGAATCGAACGATCGAAGTGATCTTTTGTGCTTTGATCGCAACCACCAAGCGCCTGCGCTCGCTCATTCACTTTACGTTTTTTTACGCTACGGCGTCTTTTCACCAATTCGACTGTAACTTATCCGCTTTTTATTGCTACTTATTTCTTTTTAATATTTATTCAACAAACAATAGTTTCAAGTCATTCTTAGCTTTCGAAACTAACATATTTTCGTGGTTGATGTTGTTCTCCAGATATTTTCCCACCATGCTTACATTCGGCACCAGCTGCTGCTTGTCTTTTAACACAAAATCGGCAGAGTTGGTGTCATTTGTGGTTGCTGCTGTTGTTGTTGTTGTTGTGGCTTTTGCTTCTTACCTTTATTGCATCTGAGCGATTTAGTAGTCATGTTTTTCTTCTTTTTTTTTGGATGATCGTAACCACTTTTCATTGCACGTTGTTGTTCTGTAAACCAATTTATACAACATCCAAAAATCGAACAAACGTTTCTTTAAGTTCACCTTCGCGCAAACAGGTGGCAACGCACATTTGCATAAACAACATTTCGATATTGAATTTCAAATAGATTATAGATTTTTCTGTGTTATTTATTTATGCATCTCTATGCCGGTGTTTCTAATCTTCTTCTAAACATTTTGGGCCCCTCCATTTCTTAGGCGCTGCCTTTTTATCATTGAATTATAGTGGCGGTAGCGTCAGTGAAGCCGATAAGCCAAGAAATATGTAGTCAAGTGTACTCAAGCAGTTAATGCATATATTAAAAGTAGCCGAATAGATACATATGTATGTATGTCAGAATTAGGGATGTTCATTTTTTCGCTTTGTGCGATCCCGATTTCGTTGTCACAATTACGGTATCCCGGGATTAGTCCCGGGTTTTAGATATTCATTACTTTTCAATAATTTAAATCGAAAAAATTGCTTCTAAATTGTTTGAGAAGCTCTCCTAATATAAAAACGAATAATAAATAAATGTGTTTGAAACCTGATTTTTTAAATAAAGTGGCATTTTTATTTTTTCATTTATTTTAAAGGACTTTGTAATTTCACAGATATAATTAATTCCAAAAATTATTTAAAAATTTCAATGCAGTGTAGAATTAAAAATATGGGTACCAAACGCAAGAGGAAATTTCATTAGAATTTAAAAAACCTAAAATTTTTGGGATTCACAAGAACGAACGGTAATTTTTTAAGCTGATAAATTCGAGGATGTTATCGAGTTTATATAAGTGCTTAACATATGATTTTTCAAAAACAAATAATGCGATATTTCAAGGATAAAATTTTAAAAGGAAATTTTCAATACTTACCAGTTCTTATGCACCAAAAAATTGAAACTGTTTAAATTCTATAGAATTTATTCTTTAATTTGATACCCATACTTCTTCTCTAAGCACATTTCACTGAATTTTTTAAATTAGTTTTGAATTATTGACGTCGGAGGGAAAAACTAAAAGCCCAATTTTACTATATTTGGCCCATGGTTTCGCGGTGTTATATGTATAATGAGCTAAACATTTATAAAAAAAATTAATTATTAAATTAAAAAAGAAATATAGCCAATACTGGTCAAGAAAAAGAGTATTTTTATTGCCAACAGTGTAAGTTACAAATCCCGAATATTCCGGGATTATTCGCCAACAATTTACATTCCGGGATTAGCATTCCTAGTCAGAGTGTATACACATATTTTTGAACTACTGTTAGACTAGCATTTTTTGAAAACATATTTCTTTATGTAAATGTTTTTCGTTAGCTTTGGGGTTTTTACTTGTGTCAGTTTTTATCTGCGTTACGATAAAATGCGTGAATATGCATAGATTAAAATAAAGTTGACAATAATTTACGCAGCCTCTATGCATGTGTGCGGCTATTTTGAATAATGCAATAAATAAAATATATATATTTTTTTCGATAAACATTGCTTGTCGCTTGTCATTTGTCATTTGTGTTGGCTACCTTGCGGCTACCAGCGAATGGGCTCCTACTTCGAGGTATGTTGAGCATATGTTTAAAATTTAAATAACACAATTTTGAATTTAATAAATTATTTTCGTAAATTTTCACACAAAACTAAACAAAATATATTTACTACTTTGCCAATTGTATATATGAATACATAAAAAAGTGAATATCTACATACTTATTGGCGGTTATTTAAAGACAACTGGTTTTTATAAATCCTAGGAAGCTTTGTCAGTTGAAATACTTCTGACGCATAGCTTAAAGATTCACGGATTTTCAGTTCTTATTATTTTATTGTTTTCAAAGGAAAAATATATTTATTTTTTTTAATTGAATTTTTAGGAACTTAGTTTTCTTTTTTTAATAAATTTGTTTTTTTTCTACTTTTTTAATTTTGTTATTTAAAACAAATATTTTTTTTTACATTTAATTTGATTATATTCAACAATTTTATTGAGCTTGAGGCCGTTTTTAATGAAACGTTTTTGTGAAAAAAACGACAATTTACATTTTTGGTAGGTTATAGCTATTTCGGAGATCACCACATCTCCTCATCATACTTCTTCGACTTCGATTTAATTTTTTGAATTTTATTATATTTATTTCTTTTATATTTAATTTGTTTTTCTTTTGTTCATTTCCTTTTTTTAAAACATTTATAGTTTCATGTTTTAAAAGGAAAAATACATATATTAGCGTTATTTCCTTTAATTCTTAGGGACTATTTTATCTTATTTTTTAAATTATCTTTTCAGTTTAACTTTCATTTAATTTCTAGATTTTATTGTTAAAAGTAAAATTCTTTTAATTTCATTTAGTATTTTCAGAATTTTATTTTATGCGATTCTTATTATTAAATTTAATTTATTTTTCTAGTGTTTTTTCCATTTTTTTTTATTTTACTGATTTAAACAGAAATATATATTTTTTTATTTAACTAAGTTCTACGTTCTCATTGTATTTTTTTGTTTAATTTTATTTTAATTTTTAGATTTGGTTATAAAAATAAAAAATGTTTTTCAAAGTTTTATTAAATTTTTAAGAACTGTTTGCTGCTTTATTCAATTTCTTTTCTAAATAAATTTTTAGATTTTATTGTTTTAAAAAGAAAAACAAATATATTTTTATTTAAATTTTTACAAATACGTACTTCTATTAAGTTTTGCGTTATTTTCAGTTAACATATTTTTTTCATTTTTTTTTTTTTGTCTATTTTTATTAGTTTTTATTGTTTTAAAAATAAACAAATACATACTTTTATAATTTTTTTTTTAATTTTTAAAAACTTATTGCCAAAAGGTGAACACCATAACGCTAAGACCTCGTCGTTAGCAGATCTCTCAATTTGTCTGTCGAAAGACAGTAAAGAGTAGAGAGTAAAGCGGATCTAAGCGGGGAGCCCTTAAACAAAATTAGTACAAAACATGTAATGCAGCGTGGCTTGGCATGTACGACGGAAAAACAGTCGAATTAGCAGTAAAGAAGACAGGGACACAGTCTCGAGTTATGTAGACTCAAGACCTGTGAATGCCGTTCTAGGCACACAAACACCGGACATCGACGCGACGGAGCTCCATCTGCCTCGGGAGACCAGGACAACAATAGTCCAACTTCGCTCTGGCTACTGCAGCAGGCTAATTTCCTACATGAGTAGGTTAAATGCGGATGTGCCGAACGAATGTCCGGCATGCGGAGAGACCCCCCACGACTCGAAACATCTCTTCGCATGCCCGGAAAACCCCACAACCCTAACGGCGTCGTTCCTATGGACCGACCCCATAGAGGCTGCACGCTTCTTGGGGCTGCGTTAGTGGAACTTGACGACAAGTACTGGGATATTAGCCTATCTGGGCGGGGTTGTTGTAGCCGCTACAAAAACAACAACAACAACATAAGGTACGGTGAACGTCATCCTCCGCGATAGTGAGCACAAGTAGCGCCAGCAAATCACAAAAAAAAACTGTTTGGGTGTTTAAGTTGACGGCGGAAGCAGTAAATAAAAGAGTTAACAAACAGAACTGTCGCCGATTATTTACAAAAGAGAAAATAACCGAGCCCTTCACCTACCCCATAGAGGTTGTGGACATCCGGGGTGCATATCAGTAAATCGTAGTCCCTATCACCGGGTCGTAAACTCGTGGGAGGTCAATATTGGCGGCACTTTTTTTCTTTTCAGTGGATGCTCGTTGTAGGTGGCGCAATACCTATTAGAACACTAAAAAGAATTCTCGGTCGAATATAAAGTTGAAAAATACAAACTTAATATATTATCGCAAATAAATAAAACAAAGCATGCTTGACACTTAAGAAAAAAAAAACGAAAATTGCGTCAGAGCAGCTAAGCTGTTACTATTCCCCCGACTTTTTTTTTTGCCGCTTGCTTTGAGAAGCACAAATATATTTGTCATTTGGTTTAGTGAAATTTATTTCCCATCAATTGCTTAAGATTTAATCCACTGAAACGGTAATTCCTATGCGCATAAATTTAAATTGCAAATACAGAAAAAAAGCATGCTCTCGATCTCATAAAAAATATATATAAATAACAAAACAAAAATTTCACATAAAAATAAACGTCATACATACATACGAACTACATTTGGCTAAGAAATATGTATACTTGAAATGTCGTTATTTTCAAACGCAAAACATTTCACATAAATTTCACCACAAAACTGCATAAATAAAGACTACAACAAGTCGGAGACGATAAAATTTCGGCAATAAAAATAACTTTAACATTCAGATTCAATACACCATGGTGACTGGGCTGGTTTTGAGCCCAGTTTTTTTTTATTACTTTTTGTTTGAATTACTTCACAAATGGACTTTGTTTATCAGAAAAGTGATAAAGAAAAAATGAATTGAGATTCTGTAAGCCGCTTTTTATTTATTTAAGTATAAACATAGTATATTTAGCGTTTATAATCATCGCATTATTGGCAGAAAAATACAACGGCTTTTATTCTATAATTTTATTAAATATTTCATAGGCCCATTTCTTGTTATTATAACTTAACACTCAACAATTGTTTGCCCGTTGTAAGAGACATTCATTGTTTATTGATATACAATTTCCTTCCCGGAGAAATGTATTTATTAAATGTTTTATTATTTAGCTGTAAAATTAAATTAAATTAATCATGCAGAGTGCATTGGTCAGTGTAAATGTATGCCTTTGTTTCAGAATAATGTAGTCCATTTTTCTTCGAGAACGTCTTTCTAAAGCTCAAAATGTGTACAATGAAGAAAGGACTGTATAGACCGCCTTGCATAGAATTGTAAAGTGGAGCCTTCTTCGTCGTCGAGGGAACGTTTAATAAAGTGGAATCGAAAGCATAGCTAAACCACTCTAAATGTGTGAAAAATCTATTAAAGCGCCCACTGCATATCCATCGAATTTAGGGTCTTCCCACACCACCCAATGCAAGTTATTCTGTAGAAGATATTGTTTGATATGTGTATTCGAATATGTACGATCACTAAATAAGAATAAGTGGATCCACATAATTTAATCAAGTAGATAGATAAGTCATCACAGGATCACAAAGAGGAGACACTGAGATAAAACTAAATAAAACTCATGCTGTGGAAAAGTGATGGTACCCAGCTTCAATGGAACTTATCACTCCCTAGCTAACTCGTCTGAATTATCTTGCAAACATTTTTAATTTATTTATACAACTATAGAGAAATTTTCGTCGAAGAAAATTATGGATACAACTAGCATTCTCATCATATCTTTGTCAATTCATACTACTCGATCGGTACGTTAGACTTACCAAATTAAAGACCAGATTAACAGCTATTGAGGAAAATTTATTATAATAACGCTATGATGGAATTCATTCATATTACAACAAAAATATTTTAGTAAAATTAAAAAATGTCAATAAAAATACCTGTTCTGATCGTAAATTGATTGGTATTGACTTATAAAACAACATATTTTCACTATTACAGAAGGATTTAATGAAAAAAAATAAAATAAAATTCGACCCGCCCTAACAAGTATGTATCTACATAAGAAAAAATATCTGCAGTTTTTTTAACTTTATTTTATTGTCTAGTGTTATCATTAACTATGTCAAATTTCTTGTAACTGATTTGTTTATGAACGATGGAAGGTATGTAAAAATGGAAGCATTTTGAGTAATTTTTAGAAACATAAGTATCTACATATAAAAAACAGCGAACACATTATTATTTACACAATCACCTCCATTCACTTTTAAATGATGGTATAATTACTTATAAGGCTTATGAATAAGCAATCCGACGGATATGAAAATCGTTTACGAAAATTACACAAACTAAGTCGTTTTTATTCGTAATATTCTTTTCAGGAGAAACTTAAAATCACTACCAGATTCCGAGACTTTTTTTGTGTCTATCGCCACCTCACAAATAAACTTCAACAGCTATTGTTAATGTGAGCCAATAAATCAAGATTAATAATTTTTCAATGGTCAATGCGGTGTGGCGTCATTTTTCGTCGCCAATGTTCTTTTTGAATTTTGTCTGCTTAAGATGTTGGTGTTAAAAGCCGCCGCATCTCTTTGATTCAATACAAAATTGATGTTTCTTGTTTTGTTTTGCATTTTTTGTTTCTTTATTCTCTACATACTTACATATGTGTGTATATAGGTGTGTATATAATATAGGAAATTCTTCTTCGGCTAGACTATGATGTTGTATTTGGTTGACTCATATAAAGATTACATCGCTTTATAACTAGTTAAGTAATCTGATTGAATTGTAAATGCTCTCAGCCCTTTTGCACATTTATGTAAATCTTATCAAAGCTGACCGACATAATAGTTTACCGTAAGTATGAATATCTTGTTTATTGATGAGATGAAACATACGTAGACAGGTGCACAAATACATATATACATAAAACATTCTGTTATTGCTAATATTCCCAGGCAGAAAAAGAAATGAGTTGGTCTAGAAACACTTGCAGGCAAGGCTTTTTGAACAAGAACTCATTTATAGACCTGTATTAGTAGATCTTCCAAGAGCGCTGTTGCAGAAGAGAAGGCGTGGTTTTAAATTTAACGTTTATCCTCTTTGAGAAGGTTTGAAATTCTTGCTGTTCCTTACAAAAAAAAAAAAAAACCATAACCGTAAAGAATCAAGCGTGGAAAGCCTATCGATTTAAAATATTAAAAATAAGGTCTCCATGATTTTTTTTTTGCCGACTGGGTATGTATTCAGAGATTTCTACTTTACAAATATGTACTAATAAAGTGTAAGACACGCACCATAATTGTTTTAGAGACCACGGATCTCTACGAAAAATTGCATGATTAATTGTAGCACTCATTAATAATGATGTCGTCATACTAATATTTTTTTTCACTACCCGCTAAAATAAAAAAAAATAAAAATTAATTTTTCTACTATCTTTTTGGAAAATGCTATATGCATATATATACATATAAGTATATAAAAGTATGTATGTATATGCACTCACAAGTATGTATATAAGTCACCCTTTTACTTTTACTAAAGCATTGTTAATTAATACATAAATCAATTACATATAATGACAATTAAGTAGATTGTTAATGACAGTTATGACATGCTCCTAATTTAATGCCATGCGTACTAGGCTGTAAATAGTTTAAAATTTTTAGAGCTCTAATTTAATACGACTTTGCCACTTTCACAAAAATTTCACTATTTTAATTGAGCCAACTTTAAAAGCTATGTAATGATGTCTAATACCCTGTTTGTACATATCTATATATATTTTTTTTGATTATTAGCTACCACATCTCATTTAGTTAAAATAATTAAAGTCATGTGTATATCTCCTCACATGTCCATCTCGACGGAATTATATACAATATGCTAAACAATTGACAATTATTATTTTATATTGTCTGTATCTTATCAATCAAATATGAGTTCACATCAAATAAACTTACACATCAAATAAAACTATAAACATAATTACAGTGACGGGCAAACTAATAGGGACGCAACATTTATTTATTATTTTTCATGAAAGTAGGTAGAGCCCATTAAATTTTAGGACAAAAAAGATTTTTGGCAATTTTTTTTGTTGACGGTGTCACACGCTTCCTTTCATACAAAGTACGTTCGACAATATCACTTTAATCGACCGAGTCAAACCGATGAAACTTCACTCCCTCACTGTCATACACATAACTCATCATATCACGCTAAACGCATTTTTAGACGGCATCTCAGGCAATAACACTTCAAAGCCGTGATATCACATCATCATATTTCCTATGATTTGATATCGCATCGCATTATTAAATCGAATCAGATCAATGGAACATCACATCAAGTCTTTCATAACACAACGTGTTATACGTCAAGTACATACATTTTCGGTCCAAATCCCTCGTAATAACACCTAATGCTGATATCATACATCATCTCGAATCATATGACATGACATTACACCGCATTATGCAATCGAATCAAATCAAATCAAAGAAAAATTATTTCATACCTGACATAACTTTCCATGTGAAGTCAAACAGCATTTTAGATTAAGTTCTACGCAACAACACTTCAAAGACCTGGTGCCACAACACCGCGCGTCATATGATATGATTTAATATCCAGTAACCTTCAGAAACCTCTCTCCTTATCTGTTCATAACAAATCATATCACGTCCTCTCGCTTCAGCAGTGACCAATACCTATGGATGAGTGATCAAATCATATACACTTAGGTTCCAGCATGCATACACCAATTAAAAAACCAGTGAGGCAATATTAAAAAAAAATAATAAAAAAAAAAACAGTTTATATCTTCACTTCAACACTCATTATTCCATGTAAAACTGAACATTAATGAAATAAATAAATAAAATTGTATCTGTATTTTAACCAAAAGCAAAAATAAATAGATGAATTGTGTAACAAATTAAAGACAAATTATTTATCAGAAGCATTGTCTCTTACACACTGAAACGGTCCACACTAGGCAACCACGTACGCCACAAACTGGAAGACAGTCAGTGAATTTTTGAATTTCCCGCCCAGTGACTTTAAATGCAATACTGTCCCTTCAACTGCCATACCTTAATAGACTACTGTAAACCTGCGAGCAAGATGCGTCATTTAATTTGTGTCCGATTGCCATTGAAAGCAGACAGCCTCGTGAGTTTTAACGAACAAGTGAAGTTCGTGTGCTGATTACGCAATTTTTTTTTGCGTAAAAAATCGCGCAATTTTTTTTTGCGTAAAAAATCGATTGCCGAAACCAAGGAAAGGCTTTAAAAATGCTATGGGGACTCTGCGCCATCAATTTCAACGGTTTAGAAGTGGTTTGCTGAGTTCCGTTGTGGTCGTATCAGTACAAGGGTGATCCAAACGTTATATACCTACTGATATTCGGCTATCGGAGAATGAAAATGTATTAGGTGACTTAGGCTATAATGCATCACATTTTCCATGAATATTTGAATACTAAACAGCTATTCGCTTCATGGGTGCTATGCTTGGTTACACTCGACCATAAACGCAACCGTGTGACCGCGGCTACGTTGAACCGCAATCCGAACGAGTTTTTGCATCACCTCGTAACCATTGACGAAACAAGAATCCACCACAAAACACCACACCGCAGACCAAGAAAGAATCGAAAAGTGCACCAAAGAAGGCCAATGTGGGTCTGCCGACCAATAAGATTATGGCCACATGGACAACACGATCACTGGCGAATACTATTTAGAGGTTTTGGATATATTCGATCTTGATTTGCAGCAAAAACATTTGGCCAAGAAAAAAATGCTGTTCCATCAAGACAATGCACGAGTGTAGGCACTATAGTAAAAATCCATCAATTCGCCTACGAACCCCTACCCCATCCACCATATTCACTACACACATACGATTTTGAGCCAAACGACCTGTTGTTTACTTTAAACCAGGGACGGAAAATAATCATTATTTTTTAAATTTTAACCAAAAAAATCAACAAGTTGTAATTGTCGTAAAACAATTTTAACTATACTCACGTATTTGTGTTCGTACGTTCTACTGTAATTTACAATGATTTCTATTTTTCGATAAAGATTAAAAATAAGAATTAATATCTGAGGTTTATTTTTTCGCGCAAAGCAAATTATTACTGTGTACTTGATTTTTATTTTTTCGATAAAAAGTAATAACTATTTGATGATTTTTATTTTTTCGTTCAAAAATAATAACTATTATTAAGTTTTATTTTTCACTTAAGATCATTCAAAATACTCAAACGCTATACCAACGTGATTTCCGACGTATTCTTTTTAGAGGTAGCGACACCCTAATAAAAGGATTATAAGTCCCAAAATTTTCAAGTAAAAATTTCAGTGGATTGCGTTTGTATGGCCTTTTCAATTTTTAACCGACTTCCAAAAAAGGAGGAGGTTATAAGTTCGTCGCTATATATATTTTTTTATGTATGTTACCGCATAACTTTGGATCACGTCAACCTATTTCGATAATTCTTTTTGCATGGGAAAGGTAGTCTGAGATGTGATCCCATACTAATCTGGTTTAGATTATGAAATATATATAATATATATATTTTTTATATGAGAATTGAAGTCGTTTTTTTTTGCTAAAAATTACTTGTAAAATAATCATTATTTTCACGTGGAAAAATAAAACTCAATAATAATTTTTATTTTTGAGGGAAAAAATAAAAACCCTCAAAATAATCAGTATTTGTGATCGAAAAAATAAAAAGCAAATAATAATCATTTCCGTTGAGCGAAAAAATAAAACTCAATAATAATTATTGTTTTTAAGCGGAAAAAATAAAAATCATAAAATAGTGATTAAATGCTGATTTAAATAATTTATTTGATTTATTTTTGGAGATTTTTTCGTTTGAACACGATTTCATTGTGCACTTCACAGATGCTTTTTCGTATTAAATAAAACCAAAAAAAGTTAGAATTATTTGTTCCGCCTAATGGGATTTGAATCTGGGCACTCCTGGCAGCAACCAATTGTAGCAAGCATCTGTGCGCACTTAGCTCCAGCCACGACATTAAGAGTACTTTCAAATATTCACTTAAAAAAAAACTTAAACATAAGTTTGTTTGATCGATCACAGACTGGCGTTGTCTATAAATTTTTATAAAGAATGTGTTCAGCCTAATAAAAAAATGTCCAAACAAATGTACCAATCGCGCGATTTAACCTTCAAATACTTTTTCTGTTCAAAAATTGGTAATCGTTTACATGGAATAACCAAAAATCACACTGTTTGAAAAATCATGTTACTTTTTTCTTAGTGTAGATTTAGCCCGAGCGACTATTTGCAGTTTCCAAACCCAAAAAAATTGCTGGGCGATAAGAGATTTGGGTCATCAATGAAACAAACGTTTATTTTGAGGACCTCGGGAAACCTATTACATATTAAAAAATTTGAAAAAAACACAAAACTAAAAGTATTTAGAGCTATAAAGAGACTGTATTCAGAAATAAAACGCTTTTTGTCGAAAAACAAATCTTTTATTCAAAAAGTTACTGACTTTTTAAATGGCCCTCGTAATAAAAATAAAAAAAAAACATTTGTTTTAGTCCCCAAAGCCGAGAACATACGCTCGCTTATTCACCAGAAACCGAAAAAAACTAGCCGTTTTTCCTACAGTTACCTTGTATACTAATACATATACATTGAAACCCAGCTAATGATTTGTGGCTTTCGTTGACATATACAGATTTGCACGCACTCGACTAAATTGTTTTGCTATAGTACATTTGAGGCGCGCAAGCGTAGTTTTGGGTTACGTGTATGTTTTTTTTTTAGAAATTTTCTATTTCCACATTTTTCCAGGTTTTTTTTTTGCTTATTTGAACATGACTTTCTCGCATCGCATGCATCATTTGTATCCCATCTAAGTATCCTTAAAGGCTATTTTGCGGATTTTCATGCTTCACTACGCACACAACACACATCACACAACTAACAAAATTTCACAAACGCATAAACAGATGTAATAAAATTTACAATCGGCATATGCGCGTGTGTGTGTGTGTGTGTCTATGAATTTGTTGCACACACAATAGCCACTTCAAAAAGTCCTTTGTTGGCAATCGCAAACCAACCCAACCCAACACGTACATACATACATACGTACTCGAGTCAAAGTGTGTGAGAGTGTGAATTGTTGTACGAATATGTATGTTTGTATGTATGTATGTAAGTATGCGACGTTACATATTTGTGTGCCTCTATATTTACAAGGGTTTGCGGTGGGTTTGATTTTGGGTTACCACTATTGCCACATTGTTGTTGTTACTGTTGTTTGCCGCATGCACACGCAGCGCATTTGGTTGTAGTAGATAGTTGTTGTTTTTGGGTTTCATTAGATTTTTGTGTAAATTTCACAATTACCTGCTAAAAATCATGCTGACTTTGAAGATGCGCCCCAGTGCGCCGGAGGCAACCCAAGCGGTCGAGTGATCGCCCGGTCGAGCGACCGACCAGCCGTTCACTTTTACCTCCAACCATCTGTGTGCTTACACATTTTGTTTTTGTACGAATTTTATGAGTGTCACTATCGTTGTTGTTGTTGTTGTTGTTTGTGCACTGTGTCTTCGTTCAATATTTGTTTGTTGTATTTATTTTAGCTGCTGCATAGCGCACAAATTGAAGGCGCATGCGCATGCGCAACCAACCAACAACCGATCCTCCTAACTGACCGATCACACAACGTAGTCACATTGACAGCCACCGAAATAAAGGTGTGATTTTTCTTGCCGCTTATCGATATTGCCAATTGACTTGAGACAAGATGTTTGTTTGTTTGTCTTTTTATTATTCTTTCGTTGATATGCTTTGCAGGATATACACAAATATGTGTGTACATTTATGTGCTTATACAACTAGCATACAAGCGTGAGCTCCTTTTTTCCCTTTATTTCAGAGATTTTTTGTGTTTGCATGACAAATGCATACAGAAAATGCAACAAAAAATATTTGAAGAATCTGTTGAAAATTAGAAAATCAGCCTTTAGTGTTCGTGCTGCAGAAAGGCGTTTGCTGGCTGACAGACGGCTGCTCTTCACCGCATGCCTGGACTGACCATTTACCTCTCTCACTTCGAGTATCTCACTGCATTTCGAGTGCATTTTGCCTCAATTACGGAATAACTTTGTTGTTCTTTGTTTCAAAATCGGATTATTAACCGTGTATTTGCTGTGGTCTCTACAATGCGGACACCTAAACCCAAATGACATCTGGACAAGCTGTTATGCGAAGGATGATGATATGCATGTACATAGATAGATTTGTGCGTATGTGTGAATGGCTGGCTGTGCGTGAAAATGTGTAAATGTCATTGGATTCGAATGACCGCCAGTGGCACGCGCAGCTAACTGCAATTGTCTGCCCCAAGGAGGCGTTTGTTTTGCTTGCAACAAAGGAAAGATATTTTCTATAAAGGAAGTGGTTCTTTGAAATAAGAAAAAAAAAAACAATCAACAACACATAGTTATAAGAATCACATTTCGCATCTGTTAAGAGGTTTGCAAAATGAGACTTTGAAGACAATTGGCGCCATCGTTGCAAGAAGTAATAATTCGATTCAGAATAAGAGCCACTTTAGCAGAAACATAACTTGTAAGTTATAGAAAAAGTATCTAGTTTATCTCATAACCAATATACAAATGTTCACACATACATCTGATTTTGCTTAAGGTTATATTTTTTGTCTTTTTTCTATCTAGATCGCTACCTCAACCCTGTTCGCTCTAATTTCCCTTATCTTTATTTTAATATTTATACTCTATCGATAACAAAATCGATAATAACATCCATCAAAGTATCGATAACAAAACCGATAAAAATATCTAAAACAAAATCGGTTAAAACATCGATAACAAATCGATAAAGATAACGAAAGAAAATCGATAAAAGATCGATAAATATCGATAACAAAATCGTTAAATAGCGATAAAAAAATCGATAAAGATACTGATAATTTTCGATAACAAAATCGATAACATCGATAAATATCGATAACAAATTCGTTCAAAATATCGATAAAAAGGATCACTGAAAATATCGATAACAAAATCTATAAAAACAGCGATAACAAAACCGATAAAAATATCGGTTATTATATCGATAAGTTTCGGGAATCCCGAAAATTTCTAAAATCCCGAAATAGTTCCCAGATTGAGTCTTTGTCTCTACCCATATCCTTTTATCTATATTTTAATCTTTCTTCCTCTATCTTCATCTTTACTTTTATCGGTATCCTCATCCCCATCTTTTCTAATATTTATCTTCATTTTTACCTTTGCTTTACATAAGTAAAATGTTTAAATTTACCTAGGTTTTCATTTTTGCATTTATCTTTACGCATCTTTGCTTTTATTTTTAGTTTTGCCTTTATCTATGTACGTACTCACCTTTATTTTCTTTCTTGTATTGGTCTTTATCTAAGTCTTATTTTTTAATCTTTTACTTGCCAGTTTTTGTTAAATGAATGCCATGTGCATACATTTAAGAAGCACATGTTTCCCTCTAAACCATTTCCGTGTGCAATTTCCGTTGAATTTGCCTATTTATTCACAACCAACCAACCGCCACTAAAGAAGTTTCACTTCAAAAAGGCAAAGTTCACTGTAAAAATATTTTATTCAATTTAGAATGACATCAGGTTTTACCAATTTTTGAACAAATGTCTCGGGAAGTAGATACACGGTCGTCAATCGATGACAATATTGATCGAAAAGCCACCGTCAGCGACCTCATTGCGCCTTATCAGTGTATCTTTATATTTGGTAAATCCACCATAGGCTATTTATTTACCATACGCTAAATTTTGAACAAGGGGCGAGGAAGCATAATACCATCTATTTGCCGATTGCAAAGCTACTTTTGACAACATGAAAAAGAGTAGCCTATACGCCTTATAAACTGGCGTAGAGTAAAACCAGAAGTTTTGTCGGAATCGGGCAGAACATTTAAGTGACATTTGACACCAATCGCGGTTTCAGATACGGTTACTCCCTTGGCGTATTCCGATGACAGCGATATCATCAGCCTCAACATGTGTGCCGTTTATTCTATTTACCTCATCGAAGATAGATGATAGAATTAATACCAAATTTTACAAGTATAGCAGAAACAACTTATTTTCATTCAAACTTTTTAATGGATTTCTAACTTAACTTCCCAAGTATGAGTTTCTAATATAATTATGCATCATTCAATTTATGGAGCAACCAAGCATTGTGACGGGGTAACCGAAATTTCTTTTTAACCGACTTCCAAAAAAGGAGGAGGTTATCAGTTCGTCGGAATATTTTTTATTTATTTATTTTATTTTTTTTATGTATGTTACCGCATAACTTTGGACCACGTCAACCGATTTCGATAATTCTTTTTGCAACGGAAAGGCAGCGGTGGTCCCATACTAATTTGGTTTAGATCCGATCATTGAGTCATGAAATATATATATATTTTTTTAAGTCGGTTTTTTTTTGCTAAAAATACTTGGCGGTTACCAGATATCGCGCGCTAAGAGACGATATGTATATATTTATTTATCGATATCTACATAAGTGCAGGCAACTTTGGAAAGAAATATTACTTTTTTATCCTTTTCAGAATTTTCCTAACTAATTTAATGTTACGCAGATTTCTCTGTCTAGAAGTGAAATAAAAATCTAGAAGTTTCGATTCTTAACTCCTATTTAAGTAACGCCTCTTCCAAAGCTATTAGAAACTCATATTTATGTATGCATACTATTGTGCCTAAATGTCGCCATATTATCACTAATAAATATGCTATATCCATGAAATATGTATGTATGTATGTAGTATTTAAAGACCAAACAGCCAATACTGCTTTGATCAAAGGCTATTACGCCCGCTCACTACGATTTCACTCCGTATACGGGTATATCAACGCCTCCAAAAATGCGCGTCTAACTATTCCCCCTTTACTTTCATAAACCATATCGAATCGATGAAATGTTAGTATAGCCTTATCCATTAACACAAATGTATGCACTAAATAATATAGGTATGTATGGAGGTATTTACAAATATGCATTCATGATACACTCGTACACAGTATGAATTTGCATACATTATATGAGCACCATTAAATTTGTTAATTTCAAAACACCAATTTGTGTTGGATATTTAGTGTGCGTTACAAATTTGAAAACAACATTTCTTCTTAAATAACAACATGTCAAATAAATTTCGCCTTTTGGTGAGCAGTCACACCAGCCCACTCCTTCGGTGGCAATGGTCGCGCAACCGACAAACGAATGAGGAGCCGGCATTCATGTACATATGTACATATGTGTAAGTGGGGCTCGGCGATAAATTTACATACATACTTTTGTTGATACGTGGTATTTGCCTATATCACTAGCCAGCTGACAATTGTAGGCTGGAAAGCGTGCAAGTATACATTTGGTGATGCAAATGTTTGGAAGAATAGCAGCTAGTCGGCTCCTGTGAGCAACAATTGTCGGCATGACTTCTTTGGCCATACTGGTAGTAGCAGACGCCGACGTTTATTCAGATTTTGGATTGAGTGTGACGCCATGACGTTGCTTTTGTTTCAAATGAAGTGGCACAAATTTCGGTAAAAAAAAAGAAAATTTAAGTCAAAAATGTACCACCAAATGATAAAATAGCATATCTTATATACAATTTTAATATCTAACTATGTGCATACGAACTGCCGCTTAAAAGTAGGTTCGTCCACATACACTGCCCGAAAAATGTATGGACGCAGAGAATTTTTCACAATATACATATGCAACAATTTGTATTCTATTTTTTTTTCTGCAAATTTTTTATAAAAATATGGTTCATTCTATAACAAAAAACATAAAAATATAATTTCTAAACTTTGCGCAAAACTCGCGAAAATTTAAAAAATTTTCGTGCAAATTTTCAACTTTTTAATCAGATTTTTTTTGAGTATGCGGTTTTGTAGCCTAATAATTCTAGTATAAAAAATACAAGTGTAAAATTAGTAAAACATCACCCTACTTTTTAAGATTTTTTTTTAAGATGTTTAACATTTTTTCCATACAAAGTATTTTCGATTTTTTTTGGATGGAAGAAACTGCGTGAAAAAAATTGCCAAAAATCAACGGTGGATCCTAGTTACTTCAATTTTGAACTATTTTATAAATATTGGGCTACATAACTGCATACTCAAAAAGATTCTAAAAAATAAGATTAAAAAGATGAAAGTTTGCATGAAAACGTATTGACTTTTCCTGAGTTTTGCACAAAGTTGAGAAATTCTATTTATAAAAAATTAGCGGAAAGAAATTCAAATTAAAATTCTTGCGTATATTGTAGAAAATTATCTGTGCCAATACTTTTTTCCGTCAGTGTCCATAGATACATGCATATTTACACATACATATGCAGTGGCGGATTTGAATATTTGTCACCCCTAGGCGATTCGGAATTCGGCGCCCTTTTTCCGATATGAATAATATTTTGAGGTAAAAGTACCAGTTTTGGAACGATTAGCAGTAAATAGTAATATTCAAATTTATGTTATTTACTATAATTTTTTTACAATTTAAAATGAAAAAGTGGTATTTGCCTTGAGTATAGGTTTTCAACTTTTTAAGAAAGCCATCATCAACAAAGTTTTTTCACGTGATAAGTTATAATCTCAAAAGCGTTAAATTTGTATTTTTAAATATTATCATTTAAATAATATCAAAAATACCTAACAGTGTTTTCTTATTTTCTGATTGCGTAATTGAATCTGAAATTTATGTCTTAAAATGTGCAAACATAAATTCTACTTTGAGGGCAGCTAACTTGAAAAGAATTTTCTTTCAACCCAGATTTTGCCGCCCCTAAATTTTACCGCCCCTAAATTTTGCCGCCCTTGGCACCTGCTTATGTTGCCTTTACGGTAAATCCGCCACTGTACATATGCATATTTTTATTGTATGTATAAATAGTATGCATTCGCCTCTACGCCATATGACGTCAAGATCTATAAAATATTTATGAATTTATTAATGAATATTCAAGAGCAAACACAGCGGCAGTCTCAGCGCAGTGACAATGTTAACAGCACAGCAAGGCAGGCGACTTCGCCTTTGTGCATTGTTGCCCAAAATGCAATGAAGCTATAAAATTATAGTTTCTTCTTCTTCTTCTTAATTTTTATCCACTGCATGCAATTCAAAGCTTCTAATGCTCGAACGTTTCTGCATTCCTGCATTCAACTTCCCCAAATCTTCAATTTGATTACAAAGTAGTATAATCAAAAAAAAAAAA
>NW_016164021.1:6956-10619 GCF_001687245.7 Rhagoletis zephyria | reverse complement strand
ATTTTTTGAATTTTGAATTTTGTCGTTACTGCAGAGGATCATCCATATGTATGTAAATATTTCCCTGCAGGGCAACTATGAGCCGCTTTTGAACAGCAGCAAGGCGATGAAATACATAAAATAGTTATTAGGCATACGAACATACGTATGTACATACGGTAAGGAGCAACTAATCCAAGCCTTAACCTCAAAAAGAAAAGTAAGCGACATTTTTTTCAAAAGATTGTTTTTGATGCAGAAATGCATAGATATAGATGCTCTATGACGCTTACGATTTTTTTGTTTGCAGTTAGGGCTCGAATCAATGCGTGGATTAATCTGACGCCGATCGAATTTAACTGTTCTCCTAGTAACTTGCAATGGTAGTGATAGCCAAAACTTAAGTCGGTAACGATAAGCGATTGACGAACTACAGATAAATAACGTGTACGAGAGGGCGGGAAAAAGAAAGTAGAAATACACTTCAAAGTTCCTCTACACCTAAAAGCATGAAAAAATATATCTAAGAATTCGGAAAACAACCGAAGTTGACAGATGGAATCTGAGAGGGGTAGAAAGACTCCAAGTTTTGAAATGTCTCAAAATATTCAACTAAGTGGTTGATAAAATTCTAAGCATGTTTTTGAAATTGGTTTTGTGAGAAAAATTAAAGTATGTAAAGCGCACAGGTAGTCGATGTTACATTAGACCGCACCAGAACGAAAAGTTCGCCACACACCCCTGAGTCTAAAATATTTTTGTAAGGCAATTTTGAATTATTTTATATACACATCTTCGTAATTTACAAGTGGACCTTAAAGTATGATACATATAGTGAAACCCGCTTAAGAAGATGTAAATACATCAATAATTATGTTTGCTTAAGTACCCGCATCGAGGTATTGGAAAAATAAGTACGGACGCGACATTTTAACAATTTTGGCTATTTATATATTTTTTTGGTTTATTTAATGTTAATTTTTTTTTAAGTATAGTTCACCGTCTAAAAACACTATGAAAACTGTTCAAAGTTTCATTAAAATTGCAAACTTTTCGATAAGAATGTCTAGAAAGAAATTTTAAGTTTTATGTTGATTTTTGGCAATTTTTTATTTTTTAAGAAATCTGAGTATTTAAATTTTTTTTTTGCTGGCGGTGATATGCATTTTCTTCGATACATATAAAAACATTTCAAGATTTTTTTGTGGACGAAACTATAACTCACAGAGATGTCATTAAACTCAAAAGTGTATTACAAAACTTGAAAAATGCTTAAGTGGATTTCGAACCGAACTGAACCATTTTTTGGAGTGGTTTTCGGTTCGGTTTTGGCATTTCAAAATAAAAATGGTTCGGTTCGTGGTTCGGTTTGAAGCCCGAAAATAGCGTCGATTCGGTTGGAAAACCCCAGCGAAAAATCAAAAGAAAATTGGTAAGCTCTTGCTCTTTCGCTTCTAGAAGGCTAATGACTGGGAGTCCCCTTTGCATTCCCTGTAGTGGGTTAAAGAAGCGAAGGACGATGTAGACAATTTCGGCCTCGAAAATAGAGACAGTTTGCCAATCTATGTATGCCGTATTTTCATATTTCTTCATTACGAACCAAAAGTACCAAATATGAGAAGCACATCTCATCGGAATTGAAGCACTTTTACTATTTTTCGGGGATTTTCTATGTGCGTCATATTAGTCATAAGCAGTAGGGCACCCATATGACTACTAGCCCAAGAAAGAAGAAGCCTTTAGTACCTAAGTACGACGACCAAAAGATGGAACAATGCGAGTGAAAAAAGTTATCCAGCAGCACAGTGCACTACAGTGGTGTACCGGGAGACTAAAAAAAAATATTCGCGCACCCCCTTTCCCCCCTCCCAATGAAGTTGTGAGTGAAAGTGTTAAATACTCATATGAAGAAATTCTTAATTAATTGAAAATAAAGCCTGCAGGAAATTTTGTAAATTTTTATTCTTTTTTGCTAGAACCGAACTGGCTGTGGGACCAACATTATTTCACATCATTTTTTTATCACTTTTCAAGACTGCTAGCTGCTTGAAAAATTGCTGAGTCGCTTATTTTCACACAGCTTAAGCCTAAACACCCAATTCATTCACGAAATCTTATAAATCCATTTGCATGCCACACTTACATAAATAAAGTCCCTCTACACGGCTGTGCTGTACCTTACTCAACCATTCTCACTGTTACATTTGCCGCAATTAAAAAGCGTAAAATATTCAACGGTTAATATGCAACTAACAAATGATTCAATGAATATCAAAGCGAAACCAAAAAAAAAAAAAAAATGAATTATCAAAAATTTTGTATGGATTTCGTGCGTTTAATCGATTTTCTTGTCCGATGATATTTTCGCTTAAATACATCGATATCCCCCGCAGAGCCATTTCTGTTGTTTTCCTTTTTTTTCGGCTTTGGTACATTGTCGATTTTGTACGCGCGGCTTGGAGCGTATTTTGTGAATTGCGCTTTTTTATATGATTTGGATGGTTTTGATATCAAACCTACATACATATATGTATGTCTGTGTTTGCTTGTCATTGCTGTTGTTGTTGTACCACGGCTGCTGCCACCCACAATAAAACATCGTTTCCATTTGTTTTGCCTAAATGCTTGGCATTACTTTGTGTAGTTATCGCTGAGATAAAACATTCAACAAAGCGGGTATTTACGAGATTTACGAGTTCGCTTGGGAGTTGTGGCCGGAGTTAGCTCAACGGTAATGGAATTACATTCGGCGTTAGCGTATACATACGTACGTACGAGTAAGAAGCCTATTGAACTGGATGGTTGTCCGCTCGGTGGGCAGCTATTGTTAGCCAGCCAGCTATTCAAATATTTCATTACCATAGCAAATTAATCGAGGTGCTGACGGCTATTTGTGGCCTATGAAAGGGTTGCCTTTGCTATAAATTTATAAATAGTTTTTTAGAAATTTTCGTAGGGGAATCAAATATTAAGTATTTACCTACCAACATAACTTAATAAGTTATAGTTATAGTTAGTAATATAAGTTGTTAAAGTATTGCGAATCAGCTTAGCAATCCATGAACGAAGTAAAATATTTGTCTAATAGAAGTAAACTCGAAAACGAGCGAATACTCTAAAGAAAATCTATTAGAGGGCATCAAAATAAGCTTTAGGTAAAAATTATTAGATTGTTATTGTGCTGTGCTACAGGGGCGCACCCAAGAATATATTTTAGGGGGGTTTTATATTTCTGAAGATATATCACCGGAAAATACTGAAAATTTGCTTCAGATAATACCCTCTTTAAAATATATTTATGCAAGTTTTATGCACAGTATGTAATAAATAAATAAGTGTTTTAAAATTCATAAACTGCACTTTATTTACAGATTAACAGAACTCAAACGCTTTTAACCGACTTCAAAAAAAAGGGAGGTTATCATCTCGCCGGAATACATAACTTTGGACCACGTGTACCGTTTTCAATAATCCTTTTTTTATTAGAAAGATGGTACCTCAAGGTTCGTCCCGTAATTTGTTTTAGAACTCCGATGATTGGATCATGAAGAAATTAACGGTACCCCTAAATTTGAATATGAGAATTGAAGTCGGTTGTGTTCTTTCCTTAAAAACTACTTGCTTAATAAAAAGTTCTATAAACTCAAGATGCGCTCAACTTTCAAAAGTACCTAATAAAAAATT
>NW_016164021.1:0-6451 GCF_001687245.7 Rhagoletis zephyria | reverse complement strand
TACCGAAAAAATTAACTGAACTCTCAAGAAAAACGAAAAATTCATATAAAACGACGGACGAGAAATGGAAAAGAAATTTTCTTCTACCAAAATTTCTTAAATCAGTTTGCAGCTCTCAAGAAAAAAAAAATGCTCGTATATTTATTCCCTCATGAAAATTTACAGCAAAAGCAAAGCGCTTTTTCAAGCAACAGAAATTATAATAAATATTTCTTATAATTTCTTTGAGAGCTGGATTCTTAGCTTTAAGATACAGATTGTATTTGAGGTTATTAGCTTTAGGGGGGGTTTGAACCCCAAAACCCACCCCTTGTGTGCGCTAATGCTGTGCTATCAATGTCTAGTGCGCGAGATAATGATGAGGTCATCCCCATTTTGATCAGTTTGGACCATTTATTTAAAATTATTATTTTTAATTAATTTTAACATACAAAAACATATATCCATATGTAGTTCATTCTATAACAAAAGCTATATAAATCCAAGTCTCAAACTTTATGCAAAATTTAAAAAGTCGTAAAATTTCAAAATTATTTGCAGAAGTTGTAGAAATTTTTGGTGTTCGATTATTCGGTTTTTTTCAAAACCGGCTTTCGAGTTATTCAAAAAATTGCAATCAAAGAATACCGGTTCCCGATTTTGAAATCAAGAAAAAACCGGTTTTAATTTACATAGTTTTCATACAGTGAAAATGCTTATGAAGTCAAAATCTTTTCAAATTTTTTTTTAATATTTTTTTTTTTCGAAGATCTGACCTTTGACCCTTTATAGCACCTGTAATATTACAGCTCAGTGGTTAGCGCTTCTGACTTTGCACATCGATGATGCGGGTTTGATTGCTGCTAAAGTCTAGAAAAAGAAGTCTGATGAGGAGATGTGGTGATCTCCGAAATGGCAGCTATAACTTCTACCGCTTAGACTTTGTTGTTTTGTTTTCTATTTTCGCTTCGAAAAGGATTAAGGTACTTGTTTTATTTTTTCTTGTTTATATGTACATATTCAATGAAAGGCAAATTTGCTAAGCCCAAAAGAGGCGAAAATCCGACAAAACCAAAATAAAAAGGAATCTTTTAATAAAAATAGAATCCTTCTAAATCGTATGTGGTTTTCCTTTGCTTTAAACACGTAAAATGTTGTATTCAAAGATTTGCAAAATACTTGAAGTAAATGGCTATAAGTAGTTTTTTCCCTCTCCTGTAAAAATTTGAGAAATGAACTTAGCACTTTTCACTCTAAGCTAGCGATATGTGATATTTTTGAAAAATTTGTTCTTTTTAAAATATTTTATGAATTTCCTGTCTATACCAACAACTAGATGGTCGGCCTCAGGTTTAACACAGCAAGCCGGAACTGGCAATCTTTAATAGGAAGAATAAGGTCCCCACTCCGTTTGAAGTTCTCCGACAGGGTCAGGTACATACTTAGTCAGGCTTCTGGATAGGAAGCTGTCGCGGAAGGCTAATATTAAGGAAATGGCAAGAAAGGCGTCGGTAGCATTATACTGCCGCAGGAGACCCATTGGTAAATGGTGGGTTCTCTCGTCCAAATTCTCGTTCCCTCATCCCAAGAGAGGATGAGAGTGGCTAAAGTGCTAATTTCGAATTATACATTCATGGCTAAATAGAAGCAGGGACCGAGACGGTGATATCGAAAAAATGAGAACTAACCCGTCGAAAACGTTCTTAATGGGCATTATACAAGAACCAAAACCAGTGGAACCTTTGAATAAAGAACAAAATGCGTACAATACTTTCGGAAACATTTCTAAGAGACCAAAATGGCAACAAAAGTCTTCGGAACTATTTGTAAACAAAACTAACCGAGAACAAAAGTATAAGAAACTTTCTCTCGAAGAACAATTTGGGAACTAAACTCTCAGGAACTTTCGGACAGAGAACGAAACGGAAACAAATCTTCTCTGAACTATTTGCGAATGATGGAAGCGCGAACAAAATTTTTCACATAGCGTTAATTAGTTTGAAATGTTTGAATATTAAAATTAATCAAAAAAGAAGTGAAAGGTAATTAGGCAAATTAAGGAAACGAAAGACTTTAGACACGAACTTTTCTTGTACAAAGAATTAAAAACTGTTCCATAAATGGACAATCGATCCTGATGATAAACAATCTGGAATCTGAAACGATTTTCCATCCCAACACGCAGACACCCCTCTCATTCTTAACGTTAAGTTCTTAAATCTTTTGTTCTCGTTTGGTTCTCAAGCAGAACGTTCCCCAGACTTTTGTTGTTATTTGGTGCTCCTTGAAACCATTCTCGAATTCTCGATTAACAGATGACCTAGAAATTACACGGAAAATATGCGACAATTGATTTTTAGTGGTTCGTAATAGCTATAAGTTAGGAAAAATCGATCACATCACACTGAAATTTTGTGTAGATACCTACTAACAGAACTGCTCATTATAAGGTAGATAGATAGGAGTTTGGATTAGGGGCCGTTGCACCTCCCTTTTCGTCTTTGAAAAAAAAAAGTTCTTACGTTATACTTTTTGCATCAAATTTAAAATTATCTATGTACTAATTTATTATGATTCATTAGATATTCGGCGGACGGAGCCAGCGGGTTCAGGCAATTTTATAAAAATCCAATTAAATCCACAACGACACAGTTTACAAAAAGGGACAACAATAACCATTTAGACTTAGCACTAAGGTCTGTAATACGAGATTTCTGACAAATGTAGAAATAGAAGATAAAAAGTTACTTTAGTTATAGAAAAGCCTATATGTAGTTGCTATAAAAACGCAATACAGAAAAATGAAACTATTGGCCGATTGAAATATGCCAATTGGTTAAATCAAGACAATAAAATTCCGAAATCATTTATCAGTGCGGAGAAAGCAAATCCTACTTCTCTCAATACACATGCTGTTGGGCGTCCACAATTGAANTTCCAATCTGACACCAGATACATAATCAGCGACCGCAAACACTCCCGAGTAGCGAGTTTCAAGCCAATCCGATAAGATTTTGGATTTTGGCCAGTATTGATTGCTTCCTGGTCCATTGTGGGCTGGTGGTTTATAAACGTTTTGTTTTTGTACATGAACAGCCATTTCATAGCATAATATTTAGCTACTCACTACGATTTTGCAACTGCTTGGAAGAGTCAGTAATAAGAATTGTCCGCAAACAAACATTCTGCTAAGCGACTTGCTGATGAATTCAGAATTATATGTAAATAAATTGCCGATCAATCTTCCAGATTTTAACTAGGATGTAGTAGGCTGAACTTTAGTTATGATTGCCGAAATTATGTTTTGCTTTATGTAGACTTTATATGACATTAAGCTCCTACTTCAACGAATTCATTCACAAATACATTTACCGACGGATATTTGAAATGCTTGGATATTTTTTTATGTCTAGGTACATACATATGTATGTACATATCGAGCTCTAGCCACGAAAACTCGTAAGCGTTTTTTTTTTTTAATTTTATGTTTAATGCAGTCTAGAGCATCGAGACGCATTTCGGCATCGAAAAGAATAGTAAAAAAAAAATTTAAGGCTCGATATAGCCGACGGCTTATACGTATAAAAAGAACTATTACTCCATCAGCAATGAGCTTTCACTTGAATTATTTTAAAGCAGCGTCGATCGATGCCCTGAAACTTTATAACTATAATAGGTAAATTTTTTTATAGTTTGTTGGTAGTTATGTGCATTACTTCTTAGTCCGTTATCACCTTACTATTTTATCTTTTTGTTAAACTCACAATTTGTGTACCTCTCTGCAGTGGCTCACCATTTAGATTTTTGCTTACCTTCATTTTAAGTGCCTCCACAATTTTGGCGGTTTTTAGTCCCAGCGTGCGAAAGAAATATCTGAGAATGCGTATGGATAATGGCTATAGGCGTAAGACCGTATCTCGCTAACAGCGCACGCATATACACTTAAGTTTTATAATTCACTTTGGATAAAATATTTTTGTAGATACATAAATCGCACTTTTTAACGTAATTTTTCCCGCATGCCTTTATATGCAGTTATTTACAATAACATTTTTAATTGTATTTTGAGATGCATTTCCATTTTGAGCATTTAATTATGCTACAAGTTAAATGTGTTATGTTTATTATATTAGATTTTTTAGGGACACCACTAAAGCAATTTCCTGTATTTATTTCACTATTTGCGTATTTTATTTTTATTTTTTTATTTTTTATTGTGCTGACTGCAGAACTGTTAGTTTCTTTTAGGCAAGAAGTCGCGCTAGTTGAAAACAAAAATGATAACAAAAAAAAATAAACATCATCCGACGCGTTTTAGCGTAGAATTTCGCATAATACGCATTACCGCTCGACAGACCCGCGCGCGACCACGTCCATGCATTGCAGTTATCAACAAAACCGCTGCTGATAAGCGGCCATAACATTTGCCGTCGGCTAGCAGGAGAAATACGTTTACTTGTTGCCAGATAGGCATACAAGTGAGAGAATTAATGAAATAAGTTTCGTGTTTTTTTTTTCAATGATTTGGTCATGCGCTACGACCCGTCCGCAGCTACGTAATCCGAGAACATTGAATGAGCACTAAACGCAACACATCAATGAAGGCGTCAATCGCAAACAAACGTCGAAACGGCTCAGCACGTCATTACACCGCAAGACCGCACGATAAACTGATGTGATGCCGCCGTAAAAGCCATATTGAGTGGCACACAGCTGAACTGAGCTGAGCTGAGCCAAAGCCGCCACCATCACCATCACCACTGCTACGGTAGATGGAGTTTTAAGACAAGTTCTTGAGTGTTAAATCAACGGACCAAGCTAGGCATGCAAGTAGTCAGCCACACCGATACACACACACACACACACGCATTTGAGTGCCGTGGGCACAAGAGCGGTTTGCCAAGCTTGACTGCTAAGCCAATTGTGCCAACAATGCCAGGGAGCGCGCAATAAAAATGTAAAAAAAAATATGTATTGTAGTAGACTGGCTATCGGGCATATTAACACAGCTTCCACCATAGCAGCCACAACCACAACGACCAGTGTTACAGCTACAAATGTATGTATGTCAAACGATGTACGCGCGCTTGTGGTACTTTTATTTTTATTTTCGAAACATTTCTCCTATAAGCAGCAGCCAGCAAGCCAGTGAGTCCAACTGCGCTTTTTTGGTTGAGTAACGACACCCTGTATTGCTTACGCAGCCGGTTCTGGGGTATGGTGATTGGTTGCCATGGCGGCCAACTCAATGGTAACGCCCCTCTAAGTATGCAACTATGTGCTCTTGTATGTTTGTGTGTGTGTGTGTCGCAATTGAGTATTTCCACTCAACTTTTTTTTAAGTTTTTGAGTGAATGTGCCTGTGCGCATGTCAATGTGTTTCCCATATGTACGTGTGTGTGTACGTGCACGCGCTTTATGAATGGAACGTGTTTTCCCCCATTTTGAGTTTCAATTGAGTCGAACAGCGATATATACATATGTGTTGATGGGTGTGTGCTCGAAGAGCCATTGCCTATGCGTCGGCGCGTGCCAGAATGTCACTCCAAACAACAGCAAGCCCAGCAGCAGGTGGCGCTCAGCGACTCGATAGCCGCGCACCTTAGTGTGGGTTGTTGTGATGTTTTAAGCCGCCCTTTTTGCTATTTTCCAGCGAAGAGCGAAGAGTCTAGCTGGCTGGCTCCATTCAGCCATTGAGTTTGGCATTTATGGCGCGTGCTGGAGCGAGTCAGCAGCTGCATACTTGCACTGCTCTGTTGATAATGAGCATAAAATATTATCTGCGAGCGCTTAGTGAGGCGCAAAATTCGGCACAGCAATGGAGTCTGAACGGCGCAGATATGTACACCTACCTATTCGAGTAGCGCAAAACGCAGCGATGGCGCGCTTCTTCGCTTCTTGCTCTCAGACACTTTTATAGCTGCTCAGGTGGCAGTCGGTTTTTAGCGTTTTAATCGTGAAAACTTTTACATATTTTCTGAATAATTTTGATAGGCAAAATCTTAAATTTCCAACGAAATTTTAGTTCTAAATTCTATGAAAATTCGCTGCTTCTGGCATTTCGCGTTGCACTCATTATCTACTTAGTGGTTACTTAAAGAGTAAACGCCTTTGCATGTGTGTGTGAGTGTCTACGAATATTTAGCGCCGCCCAGCCAACTAATACCCACAATTCGCTACAATAAACACTCAACCGCACATACATATGTATTTATATTATGACAACAACACGCTCCCACTTTGTGTCTAACAATTGACTTAAAGTATTTTTTTTTTACGTTTTTCTTTACAAAAGTTAGCATTTTTCTTACTTCTCCCACCACATTTTTACCACATTTGCTAGAGTGAGTTAGCTGGCTGGCGTTATTTCTTTGTTTATCGTTCGCACTCAATTGTTGGCGTGAAAGGGTTACAAAAAAAAATAGCAGCTTAAGTTATCACAACAATAAATGTATATGACACACGTACATAC
>NW_016164020.1:30125-33696 GCF_001687245.7 Rhagoletis zephyria | reverse complement strand
CGGCGGCGGCGTGGTCAACTTCAAAATGAATCGGCGGCGGCGGCGACGCTACGCCGACACTACAGCCCATAAGGTAGATTCCAAAGAGCCATGAGGCTTCTAATATTATCATGTCATCAGATTATAATCGTATTTAATTCATTCATTGAATTCAAATGTTGAGTGACTGCTGCTGATGGATGGGCGAACAGAAGAAATTCTATATAGTATATACATTAGGTTTTCCATCGAAAATGGTTTTTTTGACAATCTAAAGTCCCTACCCCCTAATTTAAATCGTTTTTATGAGAAATATTATTGCCTATTTTTATAGATTTTTTAAAGGCCATTTAGAGGTCGCGGCCTGTCGCGTTCAAAGAATTTTTTAAATTTTGACCATCGATAACTTCCACAATTTGAAAATATGTAGTACTAACGTACAAAAAAAACGATTTTCGATGGGCACTCTAATATACATACATCTCTATGTACTTTACAAATCAGTATGTATTATTTCAATTTAAATAAATAAAAAAAAATTAAAGGTTAAGTTATTGGGGTATTTTATACTAAAATTTAATGCCTATAGAACTGCGTACTCAAAATACTAATTAATTTGAAAAATTAAATATTTAAAACTTGCAAATAGTCAAAATGTTCTGAAACGCATGATTAAGCAAATGTTTTTCGACTAACTGGAAAAAAAATTACTTTCGGAAATGCATCAACAGAAAAATGTTTTCGATAACGGAATGACAAAAAAAATCATCAAGTACACCCTGGGAATTTGCAACCATTTGCAAGCGTTTCCTTCCGAACCTATGTCAAAATCGTGTGTTTTTCCCGCCATCTGTGGGTCATTAGCGTTAAAATTGGAAAAATGCATTCACTACCAGTGTTCGGATTCCCCTCCGATAAGAGAGATTTACTCCGCTTTTTGAAATTTTTTAAATCTACTCCTGCTTGTTTTTGTTTGTTTACTCGAAACCACGTCGAAAGTCTGATACAACCCTGTGCTTTCCCGCCATCTGTGGGTCATTAGCGTTAAAATTGCGAAAAATCGTTCCCTATCAGTGTTCGGACTTTACTACAATAGATTAGATTTACTCCGGTTTTAGAAAAAAATTGAATTCTTCTCTGCTTGACTTCAAATCTGTTCCGTTTTCCACTCATGTTCTACCCCTCAGGGCCCATTTTTAGAGTGTTCAACCCCGGTTTAAGTAAAAATTGAAAGTTATACAAAATCTCGCTGCTAAAAAGTAACTCGTTCGTAAACATGAGTTAATAAAGTATTTTCGTTATAGTTTTTATATGTGAATGTAAAAATTGGCGGATGCAGAACTTTACCTAACTTGTTGAAAAATATATGTAGAAAGAAATTTATATAAAGTAGAAAAGGGAGTATTCGAGAGAAAGATTTTGCGGAAGATTGACGGGCTTTTACGCGTTGGCAATGGCGAGTACCGCAGACGATGGAACGATGAGCTGTATAAGCTTTACAACGGCATAGACAGTGCAGAGAATTAAAATACAGCGGCTCCGCTGGCTTAGCCATTGCGTTCGAATGGACTACGACGCTCCAGCTCTGAAAATATTCATCTCGGAACACGCTGGTGGTAGCAAAGGAAGAGGGTAACCCCCACTGCGTTGAAAAGACCAAATGGTGAAGGACTTGACTTCAGGGCCGTCGAGAGAAAACTCGGGCCCGGGAATAAAAAATCGCGGGCCCCTATACATAAATTATATTAATTTAAAAGCATATGGCCCAAATCGCCGAAAACGAAACCGAGGGGAACAATTTTTTTTCAGGTTTCGCAGATTTTTGATTATATCTGGGTCATGCATATTCTGAGGTATTAGAGAATATAAATAGTAACACGAATCTCCTTCTCTCAATTATGAAAAATCACTTAATCCCAGGGTGGGCAAAAACTCGGAGTTCGAGCGAGCGAGCGAGCAAACTCCTACTCAATGCCTCGCAGGCAACGAGGTGCTCGCAGCTCGTACTCGTAGCAGCAATGAGGCGAGGTACGAGAAGTTTGGCTTGCTCGGCAAACGAGCGAGCGCTGCTTGTTTGCTCGCGCTCCTATGAAACGAACGAGGCTGTTGTGAGTTGCCCCGCTCGCAGTGCGAGGCGAGTAGCTGTCTGCCTACTCGCTCCAGGGATGATAAATGAGTCTTTTAATTTTGTACCAAATGGCCAAAAATAATGTACTAAATAAACCGGAAAAGTACCAACATTTAAAAGACCATACACACAGTTAAATGTTTTTAAATTAGAAAAATTATCTATAAAAAAGTTTCCAAAATATTTACTTTTATAGAAGTAACGAGGTTATCGTATTCAAAATTATCTAAAAGTATAAAAAACTAAAATGACATTGAGATCTGCAAATCGTTTCTGGAAAAGTTTTTAGCTGCGAAAACTTGCAAGTAAGAAAATCAGCTGATCACAAATATATTCATGTACGTTTGTGAATAACCAAAAGAAAATAGGGCTTTTTGAATTATTTATTTTAAGTTTTATAAATATTGCTTATATACAATGAAAAAAAGCAAAGTTATTCAGCACAAGGTTTACATATTGAGTTTATTTTTAGTTACTTTACTATTAATCTCGTTTTATTTTATTTTAAGTTGTGTGTGTCAACTATGATTGCCGTATACAATTTTTCAATTTTCCAAATTAATAAAAATGCTTAAGTGTTTTGGCAGTATTTTTCAGTTGATAGTTGAAAAGAAAATGGGTTTGTTTTAAAGGCATATAGCTATATCTACTAATTTTTTTTGTTTAACATGGATGGGTGTTTTNTTTTTTAACATGGATGGGTGTTTAGCGGAGATCCTTTTATTTTTTCAATGCGTTATGATGTGGTATAAGCCTTGAGAAAAATATTTATTCATTCATATGTTAAAAATGTTTTTCCTATCCAAAAGTATTTAATAGTACACAATGCCAAACCGGGAACAATGCTCCAACCGGATAATAAATTACCAAATGTACCACCTATTAAAACTGCGAAAATGATCAGCTGATGCAAAGATTGCAAATTTTCTGTATATTTGGTTTCTTTGGTAGCGAATGCTCAGAATTTTTTCTGGTGGATAATTTTGTCTGGAGAATACGAAAACACTCCCAGATCCGTTCAATATTAAAAAATTTTACGAATAGCTACAAGTACTTGAAAGTTTTTACTAGAAATGCATGTATTAACCCAAACAAGCAAGAAAGTCTAAGTTCGGTCGGAGCCGAACATTAAATACCCGGCGCAAGTATTAAATATATCCGCTAGATGCTAAGCCGGGGTGTATCAATTTTGAGTAAATTAGCGTCCGTAGATTTCGAAATATTGAAGTTTCAAGCATTTCTGAAATTTACCGTTATATGAGAAGCGGCCGTTATTTTAGTCCGATTTCAATAATTTTCAACGTTTTGCTTATATGTGGCAAGCACAATAACCACACCGAGTTTGGTACAAATTGGTAGAACGGTTACCGATATACTTATATGTGATCATAAGTGGGCGGTGCCACGCCCATTTTCCAAAATTTTACCATAAACGTATTTCTTGGTAAAGAATTGTTGCAAGCA
>NW_016164020.1:28646-29839 GCF_001687245.7 Rhagoletis zephyria | reverse complement strand
CGAAAATTGGGCGAAACTTTTCACTTTTCGCTGATTATCGACACCGTTGCTTTGACGATCCTTGCATCAATATGCTACGTAATTTGGAGGAAGATTACTACAACTATCTACTTTCCCAGGCTCAATCGCTCAATCAAACAAGATCAGCCAAACGCCCACTTCAAATATCTACGTCAGGAACTACCTCATCAGCGGGACGCAGATGTTTAAAGGGGGGGTAGTTAATACGGGGGCTAACACACATACCTGTGTGAATGTGCTGACGCCGCACTTCCCCAAACACGCGCATAACCAGTGCGGGTAATTGAACTCTCATGCAAAAATAATCGAACATACGTTAGCATAATTGAATCTATGGGAAGCGCAGCGTCAGCAGTTAATTCAGCCGGTTAGACAGTAAGTCATAGTATTAAGAAATATGTTGTATTCATTCCATTTGGGACAGCGGAAGCAGATGGTAAATATACTTGTACAAAACTAATTATTGTCTCTTATTTTAGGAAGGACAACTCGGGGCCGCCGTGCGGCCCCCAACTTTAACTTTTTCGGGCTCACGGATGTGAGCTCGATGACTTATATATATGTATGTATGTATTTATGAATGTATGTACATATGCATGTTCTTTGTCTTTACAGAGAAAAGTAAGTAACGAAGATATTATAATCGTTTTTGCCGCAGAAACAAAAAACAAGTAAGCACTTGTTAACACCCCAAAATAGTTTGCTACTTGTAGCAGTTATGCTGTATACCTGAATGAAGTATAATCCTTGGTGAAAAAATTTATTTGCGGTCTGTTGTTCAAGGACATATGTACATATTAGAGGTTTACGCCGACAGGCTTTGCGGCGGCGGCGTGGTCAACTTCAAAAAGAATCGGAGGCGGCGGCGACGCTACGCCGACACTACTGCCCATAAGGTAGATTCCAAAGAGCCATGAGGCTTCTAATCTTATCATGTCATCAGATTATAATCCTATTTAATTCATTCATTGAATTCAAATGTTGAGTGACTGCTGCTGATGGATGGGCGAACAGAAGAAATTCTATATAGTATATACATTAGGTTTTCCATCGAAAATGGTTTTTTTGGCAATCTAAAGTCCCTACCCCCTAATTTAAATCGTTTTTATGAGAAATATTATTGCCTATTTTTATAGATTTTTTAAAGGCCATTTAGAGGTCGCGGCCTGTCG
>NW_016164020.1:19481-24155 GCF_001687245.7 Rhagoletis zephyria | reverse complement strand
ATACATTTGTCTATATCTATCTCGATTCGTTTTGGCTGTTACAAACAACCGTTATGTGAACAAAATTAATATACCCTTGTGCACAAGTGCGCTCGGGTATAAAAATTTGCAGGACGGCAAAATTCGAGAGCTTAACACCCCGACAGAGCTGCAAATTGTTGCAAGTAAAAATCAGAAATTTGCAGGTGTTAAAAAATCAGGCATGTGTCAATTTAAAATGTAAACAAAGTATTTAGAGAAAGATTTGATCAAAAAATGTTCAAAACAAAACTAGTGAAATGAAAATATGGATGCATAATTTTAATCTAAGATTGATTTTTTGATTTTTATGACTAAGGGAAATATTCCCAACCAAAAAGAAAATTACTCGGTAAACCTTAAACATCAGAAATTCAAAATGGCGTAAGTTCCACTTTTTTGCTAGTTTTACGTTCAATAACTTTTTCTGATAATTTTATCTACCTCTCCATTTCACTCTATGTTTATTTTACGCTCCCGCTGTAAGTACTTACTGTAAATGTTAATGAATAAGCCTATTATCACGCAACTTTTTGTTGATTTTGGCAAAAATTTAATTTTTAATAAACATCACGTATTTACTTCTATGAGGTAGAAAAAGATTACTATATTTTTTAATTCACAAAAACGCGATTTCCAAGTATACACAGTGTGGTGCAGTGCCGTATTTTGACAAAATTGTATCAAAAATGTCAATGTAGAACCAATGTACTTTTGGATTCCAAGATGTACCAAAAAAGTACAATTGTACCATCAATTTCATTACTGACTCGCTCTGCTAGGTAAGACGAGTGAGCGACGAGCGAGCGCTCCGAGTGTACTATACAACACATGCATTTTTGTGTCAATAGATTATGTACGAAAGTATGTTAATAATTGTATGTGCATACAGTACATATGCATATAAATATGTGAATATTATATTGGGGCAGCAATTAAAACAACAAATAAAATGTATTACATACATAAGCATAGATTATAGAATGAAATATTTTTAGAGTTATGTACATACATATGTACATACATAACATGCATATTTATATATATATGTATGTATGTATTTATGAATGTATGTACATATGCATGTTCTTTGTCTTTACAGAGAAAAGTAAGTAACGAAGATATTATAATCGTTTTTGCCGCAGAAACAAAAAACAAGTAAGCACTTGTTAACACCCCAAAATAGTTTGCTACTTGTAGCAGTTATGCTGTATACCTGAATGAAATATAATCCTTGGTGAAAAAATTTATTTGCGGTATGTTGTTCAAGGACATATGTACATATTAGAGGTTTACGCCGACAGGCTTTGCGGCGGCGGCGTGGTCAACTTCAAAAAGAATCGGAGGCGGCGGCGACGCTACGCCGACACTACTGCCCATAAGGTAGATTCCAAAGAGCCATGAGGCTTCTAATCTTATCATGTCATCAGATTATAATCCTATTTAATTCATTCATTGAATTCAAATGTTGAGTGACTGCTGCTGATGGATGGGCGAACAGAAGAAATTCTATATAGTATATACATTAGGTTTTCCATCGAAAATGGTTTTTTTGGCAATCTAAAGTCCCTACCCCCTAATTTAAATCGTTTTTATGAGAAATATTATTGCCAATTTTTATAGATTTTTTAAAGGCCATTTAGAGGTCGCGGCCTGTCGATTTAGGTCAGAAAATACGATTTTCTAGATTCATGAGTTTTTGAATGACTATTTTTGCTAAAATTTCAAAGAATTTTTTAAATTTTGACCATCGATAACTTCCACAATTTGAAAATATGTAGTACTAACGTACAAAAAAAACGATTTTCGATGGGCACTCTAATATACATACATCTCTATGTACTTTACAAATCAGTATGTATTATTTCAATTTAAAGAAATAAAAAAATTTAAAGGTTAAGTTATTGGGGTAATTTATGTCGCTATCAATAAATTTTTGCAATAAGCTTATCAACCGTTATGTTAAATTACGGAGTTCTCACGATTTTTTGCAGGTTATATATTGAAAATAAGGTTGGCCTAATTTTTTCCAAAAGTTTAACCCGTCAACTCCCACCAGAACAGGCTTTTTTGACACACTGTTTGAAAAATGGCTTATAAGTGGTTAACATTTCCACTTATATTTTATGCGCCAAATTTTTCTAAGGAGAACAGAATGTAATGCAAAATAATAGTAATTTTTACCAAAAAGGGGGACTTGGACTCTGTAGAAAATATTGCGATGCGCGGGAGCTAAACCTTCCTGGGGCTTGACCACCACTTAGGAATACTAACGTAATTTTCATACAGCCACCTAGTTCTTGTATACGTCTGTGGTACCCCAGAATAAAGTAACATACGAATGTAAAAATTGGCAAAAAAAAGTGTTTGCTTTTTATTAAAATTCTGTTTAAAATATTTAAAAAACACACAGGAAGATCAACTAGTCTTTTTTATCTCCAATAATTGAGGAGTTAGATGCAATAAGGGCGCTTCTTTTAAAACTGCTTTCTGAGATATTGGCGTTAAAGTTTTTGATGTGTTATAACTTCCTTGTTGATGTAGTATATAAAAAGTGGTATTGTTGTAGTATTGAAAAAAAGTGGTATTGTTGTAGTATTGAAAAAAATTTTCTACTGCGGAAAAAATCGTCAGATTACCAGTATTCGACCCTAATTTAACTGTAATAAATGCTTTCGATCGAAAAACGTGTTACGTATGTTTTTTCTGAGTCACACTTTTTTTTTAAATGTTCAGTGGCCCAAATTATGTAAAAAAAGCTCCTTTTAGAAATGTAATTTTCATTTCGTAAAATAGTGTTTTTATACGAGTAGTATTTAGTTCCTTCAAGCGATGTATTTCAATGTGCATACAACATGAAAATTTTGTACAAAATTCCTTAGGCGCCGAACGCCGCCGCCGCCGCACCGATATTTTCGTAACTCGGCGGCGGCGCGTGAGAAATGACAAAAAACGGCTGTGGCTGCGGCGTGGCTCGGCAGCGTATACCTCTAGTATATATGTATGCATGTATGGATATGTAGACATGGGAAAATTTGCGTAAACAAAGAATAGAGACCGGTTCACATACAACTTTGGCGTTGCGTCGACGTTGAATTTCAAAGCAGCCGTCCATATAGCCAAAATTTGGCAACGCTAAGGCCAACACAATGAGAGAAGATCGTTCGCAGTGCCGGTACAAAATAAATTTATGGTGCGGTATTTTTAATTGTCAGATATTGGGACCCGTGGAACTGCCGCCAACGCTCAACTCTCACAGTTATTTAGAGTTCCTTCAGGAACGGCTTCCAACTCTTTTAGAAGATGTACCCTTAAACCTGCGGCGAAGACTATGGCTGCAAAATGACGGGTGCCCTGCTCACTACGGGCGTGAAGATCTCATTTAGACGAAACTTATCCTCGCCGATAGATTGGACGATACGGGCCAATCACGTGGCCCACTCGATCGCCAGACCTGAATCCATTAGATTTTTTCAACTGGGGCTGTCTTAAGGACAAAATTTATTCAAAAACAATTCAAAACGAAGAGCATTTGCGGGAACAAATAAATGGAGCTGCTGCTGAGATAGCCCAATTGAGTTTAAGATCTCTAAAAGCGTCTTTTCTTAAAAGACGCCGAGCTTGTATTAGAGTAGAAAGTCGCCAATTTGAGCATATTTTATTAATAAATGAATAAATTTTTCTTCAAACAACTCATGTATATTTTATTTCACGTGAGCCCATCATTCACAAAAAATATTGATAGATATAGCCCTTGTTATAGACTCTAGTCCGAATTCCGGTAAGTAACATAAAATAATGTCAGGAGCAGGTAATAATGTACCTTTGTACGTTTTAGCATGTCATTGGTCGGTAACAAGAGCAACTTAAATTTAAGTCTATTAAATACATTCTAGCTTGTCTCAGTCCTTTGCCCACAAAAGCGGCTATAACTTTTTTTTATATTCAAAACAGTAAGTGTGGCACGTTTCTGAAACCTTTATTAAATGAGCAATTTTTTTATGTAATGTAAAGATATAGCTCAGTACATGTTTTTTTCACCAGAGTTAGTCAAAGTTGGGGAAGAAAATATCAAAAAGTTAAAAATCCCAAAATAGTCCTAATTTTATGATGGTTCCTTAATATATTTTAACTATATTGCATTTGAGTATGGAGAACTATCTGGAAGTATTTTACATAAAAAAATTACTAAGTATAGCCTGGTTTGTAAATGCAGTTAAAGAAAATACTTGAAAAGGACCGATTTTTTTTAATAAAAAAAATTTAAATATTTCAAAAACGGTAAGACATAAAATTTTTTTGTTTATCAGAGAGTCATGACATGCTAAAACGTACAAAGGTACATTATTACCTGCTCCTGACATTATTTTATGATACTTACCGGAATTCGGACTAGAGACTATAACAAGGGCTATATATCAATATTTTGTGTGAAGGATGGGTTCACGTGAAATAAGATATACATGAGTTGTTTGAAAAAAAATTTATTCATTTATTGATAAAAGATGCTCAAATTGGCGACCTTCTACTCTAATACAAGCTCGGCACCTTTTAAGAAAAGACGCTTTTAGAGATCTTAAACTCAATTGGGCTATCTCAGCAGCAGCTCCATTTATTTGTTCCCGCAAATGCTCTTCGTTTTGAATTGTTTTTGAA
>NW_016164020.1:13920-14980 GCF_001687245.7 Rhagoletis zephyria | reverse complement strand
AAAAATTATGGTGGTGTTTCACATATGAATAGTACCTCATACCCCAAAGCTGCAAACTGCTACTCGCTGCCGTTGCTGACGATGTTGTTGTTGTCCCCTCTGTAGAAGCTCAGATGTTGTTGTCGCTACGCTGATATCGCGCCTTGGCTTAGCGATACATGGATTTGTATTTGGCGTCAGGTGGCGTGGTGTTATATGCCGCTGTAACTGAGTTACAGTTAAGTGGCTTTGCAAGTGGCGTGGTTTTGTACGCCGTTAGGTAACGGGAGTTATTGTTCAGTGTCAAAGTGGCGTGGTTTTATGTACAGTTATATGTACATATGTATGTACATATACTGGTTATTACGGTGCAGTTGCGGCTTGTCGTAACTTTGGTACAGCACCTTCAACAAATTTTAGCTTTATTGCGGTCGTTTAGTATTGTACTCATTTCCGCAATTTCATGCAATTGTTCGACTTTTAGAAAGTTTCACCACACACCAACGCTATTTTTCTTTTTGTTGTAGATTTTAAAATGTTTTATTTTTGAAAATTTGGTACCACCGCTTTTTTTTGATTTTATTTTTTTTTTTAATTTATTTTTTTTTCGTTTTCCGCCTTCACTGCCAGCCATTACCTTTTCGTGCAAAAGTTTCGTTTTCTTTTTTCTTAAATTTGGTTTTTTTTTGGTTTATTTGAAAATTTGGTACCACCGCTTTTTTTGATTTTTGAAATGTTTTTATATTTTTTTTGTTTTTTTTTTGCAATAATTTTTAATTAATTGTTTATAACCGCCACCGCATTATTTTTTAATTTTTATTTTAATTTTTTGTTTTTTTTTTTTGTTTTATAAGTTCATTTTCATTTGCATTTTTTTCATACATATGTATGTATGCACGTGTATGTATACGTTTTTGTGAAATTTTTAGAAAGTTTTTTTTTTGAAGTTTTTTTTTTTGCAATAATTTGTGCTTTAGTAGCTGTAACCACCACCGGTACTGTTTTTTGTAGAAATCGATTTAAATTCATTTTATTTTATTTAATTTTTTTTTTTTTTTTTTTTTTTTTTTTTTTTTTTTTT
>NW_016164020.1:2124-13895 GCF_001687245.7 Rhagoletis zephyria | reverse complement strand
ATAAATATTATTTCTTTATGCCCTTTTTTTTATTATGCCCGCGGGCCGCCATTGCGCCAGGCTGGGTCACGGTCGCCATGTGATGTGGAATTTTCCACATCATGATTTTTACACGGGCGTACCTGTGTTGCCGCATTCCACGCACTCACACTGCGAACTGAGGAGCCCTAGCGCTCCGCCGGTTCTATTGCCGGCCAACGCCCGGCCTGTGGCTTATGATGTTGACTCCAACACAATTTCAGCGCTGCAGCTCTGCTGCAGTGTATCCCGCGGAGCCCTGGTGCTCCGCCGACTCTGTCGTCGGCCAACGCTGGTAGTCAGCAAACCTTCGGCAAAAATATATTAAAATTAAACTCGACTGCTCGATTTAAGTGACGCGCAAATAATGCCGCTCAATTTATTTTCATTTTATCTCCTGAACTTAGCTGCTATCAAATACAACAGGGTTCCTTTTTAATATCGTAAATTCTTAGATGTAACATAATACATTGGGCGAATTCATATAAGGTGATTTGTAGGGTTGCAACAATGTATGCTTGATCGCATTACACCGATCTATTCGAAAAAATTGTATTTATGGTCCGATTTGCTCAAAATTTGGCACGTAAAGAGGTAGCTTTGCCTAGGGATATAGGATCCCTTTTTTTGGTAAGTGGACCAGGGACCGATCTATTTGAAAAATTGTATTTATGCTCCGATTTTCTTAAAATTTGATACGTAGTTACTTTTTACCTAGATTAGCATATATGATTCTTTTTTTCCGGGAAGTGGACCCGGAACCGATCTGTTCGAAAAAATCGTATTTATGGTCCGATTTGCATAAAACTTTGTACGTAGGTAGCTTTTTGTCTAGATTGGGATATAGGATTATTTTTTTCGGGAAGGTAGCTTTTTGCCTAGATTAGCATATAGGATCCTTTTTTCCGGGAAGTGAACCAGACCCCGATCTATTCGAAAAAATCGTATTTATGGTCCGATTTGCTTAAAATTTGGTACATAGGTAGCTTTTTTCCTAGGTTAGCACATAGGATGCCATTTTTCCGGCAAGTAGACCAGGGACCGATCTATTCGAAAAAATCATATTTATCGTCAGATTTGCTTAAAATTTGGTACATAGGTAGCTTTTTTCCTAGATTAGGATATAGGATCCATTTTTTCGGTAAGTGGACCAGGGACCGATCTATTCGAAAAAATTGTATTTATGCTCCGATATTCTTAAAATTTGGTACGTAGTTAGCTTTTTGCCTAGATTAGCATATATGATAATTTTTTTCCGGGAAGTTTACCAGGGACCGATCTATTCCAAAAAATTGTATCTATGCTCCGATATTCTTAAAATTTGGTACGTGGTTAGCTTTTTGCCTAGATTAGCATATATGATTATTTTTTTCCGGGAAGTGGACCAGGGACCGATCTATTCGAAAAAATCGTATTTATGGTCCGATTTGCTTGAAATTTGGTACGTAGGTAGTGTTTTCCTAGATTAGCATAAAGGGTCCTTTTTTGTGGACCAAGGACCGATCCTCGAAAAAGTCTTATTTATCTTTCGATTTGCTTGAAATTTAGTATTTAGGTAGCCCTTTTCCTAGATTAACATATAGGATATATTTTTTCCCGGTAAGTGGACCAGGGACCAATCTATTCGAAAAAATCTTCTAATATGGTCCTATGGGCTCGAAATTTGGCGCGAAGGTAGCTTACTGCCTGGATTAACATATAGGATACTTTTTTTCTGATAGGTGCACCATTTGCTTAAAATTCGGTACATGTATTACAGATATAAATACATAGAATTGAACGATTGTTTTACAGTTCGAAATGTGTTTTAAAGCTCCGCAAAGCAAGCGGGTATTAGCTATTTATCTATACTTCTTATCTATACCAATTATATTAAGAGAAGTGCCATCTTTTTATAAGAGGTAATCTCGCGAACAGCATTACCGAATTTTTTGAAATAGGCTTTTTTGGTTATAGGCACCGCATATTTCTGGAAGCATTTGTGGTAGAGTCCTAGAACTGAATATGGAGATTTTCAAATCAATCCCATACTCTTGCAGAAAAGTGGGGGCTATTGGAAAAGAGGGCGTGGCGACTTCCAAACATATTGAAACTTTTACCTATTCGTAAATACATATGTATATAATTCTTCGGTACGTGTGTTTGCGAGTGAACTTCTCCTAAACAACCGAAATGATTTTAATGAAATTTTTGTATGTGTTTTAGTAGGTCCCTGTATTTACCATCGTCCCGGATCATTGTTGCCGCAAGAACTTCTTCACGGGCATAACGCTTTCGCTAGGTTTTTTAAAACGGCAATGAAGGATATGCTTTACGACCACAAAACCTAAAGTGAATTGTGGTGAAAACATTGTACCAAATGTTGGAATAAAAAAATACATTTTGGGCGTAACGAAGTTCGCCGGGTCTGCTAGTGTAATATAGTTACTTAGCCGAATTACTTAGTAATTACTTGTATGCAAGAATACAAAGACAAATTATTTATCAGAAGCATTGCCCCTTACACATTGAAAAAAGTAACAAAAGCTCTCAAAAAAGCAAAATCGCTACAGCGAAAAAAGGGTTTGAAAAACCGCAGAAATTCAAATCCGCATAAAAAGGAACCGAAAGAAAAGAAAAACTATACCTACATAGATATGTATGCACATATGTGCCTACCTATTAGATAAAACTGGTCAAAATAGCACGCAATGGTTTTTCTGTGCGTGAGAATATATACATAAACAAGTAATTTTTAGCAAAAAAAAAAACCGACTTCAACTCCCATATAAAAAAAATATATATATATATATCTCATGATCCACTGATCGGATCTCAACCAGATTAGTATGGGACTACCTCTGAGACACTACCTTTTCGATGCAAAAAGAATTATCGAAATCGGTTGTCGTGGTCCAAAGTTATGCGGTAACATACATCAAAAAAAAAATATTCCGACGAACTGATAACCTCCTCCTTTTTTGGAAGTCGGTTAATAAATACATACATATGTGTATATATGTATATATATACATATCTGCATGTGTGCATACAATCCTTTACTCGAAATTCTTAGTTGATGCAATTTTTATCCCATACATTTTTGCTGACCAAACAACCGTTTGCCTTCTAATCTGCTTGCCTCATTTGCCTCGCTCGTCTGCTGCTGCAAATGAGTGCCTCGCTCGCAACGACGCCCTCGCGAGGGCAGAGCTAATGAGGTCCTCGTTTGCTTGCCGCTCTACTCTTGCGCTGCCCTCGTTTGCTTACTCGCTCGCTGGCTGCTCAGCGCGTGGCCTCGTACTTAACGAGTGCTAATTTGCAAACAGCTTCGTCTGTTACTCGTGAGTTGCGCAAGCTCAGAGCAAACTAACGAGCGAGCGAGGGGCCAAAATGAGGCAAATCCGAACCCTGACTAATCCTGAGACACCTGTAAATTAATGAAAATTAAAAAGCACAACATGAAATTAACCAGCATTGTAAGCTGTTCAACGTGCTATTGACCCACAATGGAAATTTATATTTATTTCATTAGTGCTATTGAGCTTTGTACCATGGTTTGTTTGTTAGGAAAAATGGAAAAAAAAACAATGCTTAAGCGGTAGAAGTTATAGCAACTATTTCGGAGATCACATCTCCTCATCAGACTTCTTTTTTCTAGACTTTCAGGAGGGATCGAACCCGCGTCATCGATGTGTAAAGTCAGAAGCCCTCACCACTGAGTTATGCACACCTCGCAAGCTTTTGTTGCTAATCCATTTCATTGTTCAACCTACTACTATCAAGTGCAGCTGATTTGCCGCTATTTAAGCTTGACAGCGTGGTTTTTATTGTTAATTCTATACATGATCCCAAATTATTTATTTGTAAAATTTTTGTCAAAATTGAAAATCTATATTCTTTCTAACCCAAGTAGGTTCAGAAAATAAAAATTACGTAGAAAATAAAAAAACGCGAAAATTAGATACATATGGGTATTTCCTGGGTTACGTACGCGACATTCGTAGGACTTTAGAGTTAAATAAATCATACGAAAACTGAAGTCGCTTGTAAAAAAATTTGCTGTTGTGTAGATTTTATACCGTCCTTTGGTTGACAAAAAACTAGGTGTGCTTGGAACACTGAAGTCGAGAAAATCGATGAAAAGTAGGGCATAACGGACGCGACAAAAACAGAAGTGATTGCAGAGTACATGTTCAAACTAAGCAAAACTCAGCGAATCGTGAAGGTTTTCCTTTATTAAACATTCTTTAAATAAATTCTAATTATGGACCGTTACAACCAATTCATTTTTAATCAGAAGCAATTTGTTGTTGATTTAATTTTGAATTAAAATCTGGTAACGGACGCGACATGTCGGACGCGACAGATTTCCCCCCCATACAATATTTTTACTAGTAACACATACTAAATTTAATTTTTTATTTAATTTTTCAGTTCTTCTCTCCACAGTTTCCCGTTTTCAAAACCTCTTTTCGCCATCTGAATACGAAAGATAAAGTTATAAAGCCGTTTAAATTCATTTACTTGCATTTTCGGTTTACCTTTTTTGGGAAATGCCCATATATATATATATTATATTAAAAAGGAATGAGGCCAAAAGAACCAGAATAAGAAGCTAAAAGAAGAAGATTTTCTGATTAAATGTAAAAATCTATTGGAATTATTTCAAGTATTTTTCTAGTACTATTATTATCCTTCAAACAGCACTCTCGAATGGTGCTATAAGATATGTTTTCAAGGGTTACGGCAACTTAAGCTGCCGTGTCCTCGAATCTAACATCGCCAAACCAAGAAGGAACCAGTTTTTGAAGGAAAAATCGTAGAGCACCACTCGAAGGCGCATTTTGAAGGGTAAGAATAGTACTTAATGGCATAGAGCAAAAAAAATTAAAGCCGATTCTCGTGTACTTAACCGCGTTAAACCTCAATATCTTGGAGCAGTTGTAAGCTCGAGCTCGAGCTCTACGCAGAAAATTACTTCTGAAACGACCTACAGCTGCACAGCAACAGAAAATTTCGAATCTGTATTCATAGTTATCATGTTGTTAATTTCTTTGAGTTCAAATCGCAACTCTACTGGATTTATGCTACTTATTGCATAAAACAGACTACAAGTTATTTAAAAACTTAATTATAATTACACGAATGTATATCACACAGGTAACGTAACAAACTTTTTCTTTAACGTAACAGTCCGACTAGAAGACTTTTTCGATAACATAAAGCAGCTTTAAAAAGTACTTCCAAAAATTGTAATGTAACAGTCCGCTGTTGAAACATTTATAACTCCTAAGCAACAGGAAGTACAACATATTTTAGGTATACATATAATGTATATTGCCTCATACTTACTTGTGCTTTCAGATGCAGGAAGAAAAGCTATCCGAAAGTTGTATTCCAGCGAGTTTCAGCGGTATTTTAAAAGCACTGTGAGCCAAAACTTATTGTAACAGTACGCGTCTTTAGCCATATGATCATTTTCTTTAATTTATAGAGTCAGAAACAATCAGCATGAATCGAAATATTTATAACAAAAGCCCTGTAACGAAGGAGTAATTACATGGTAAAAAAATAATAACAAGTTATGGTTCTGATATTTCGGGTCCCTTAAGAAGCCCGAGCCCGGGGGGATTCACCCCTTTCCACCTCCTTCTCGATGGGCCTGCTTGACTTCACTTGGCATTTCCAATCGGCGTATGTTGGTCCAGAAGAGAAACGACTGGCGTGCTTGATTACATCGCCATATAAGAAGACCTAAATATGTAACGCATTATCCACAAATCGCCTCGCGTTCTTATTTTTGCACGAATAGAAAATATAATATGATGTGAACACCGAGTCAGTTGTATTGGAACTAAACTTTATTTCAATACTCGTAAGAGAAGTAAGACAAAACAGTGTTGCCATTTTTGCTGCTATAATAGTGCATTTTTACGTGTTTTGGGATTACATACTAAAATACATAACACTTCTCCCCGCATAATTTAACACTTTACGTATTTGCATTTCGATATATTACAAAATTATATAAACTTCATGATTAACTTTAACTTAAAGTCTAAGTCAATCGCATTATAGCGTTGTGGTGCTGTACGAGTTCTGTGGCTACGACGAGGTAATTCGACCTGCTCATTATTATCAGAAGGCTCTTGTGGTTGGCTTGTCCCCCTTTCATCAGTGATGCTGGTGGAAGTTGTCTCAGTCGTGGTGAGGTAATTTTTAAACATTGTATCATCAGCTTCAGTAGTCCTTGGTATGGCCACGTTCGAATCTGTTACTCTGCCTTTTAATTGGTTTTGGTGACGCTTCCACGTGCCCTGCATAGTAAGTACAATAAATAATTTGTTGCCCAATATTTTAGTAATGACTCCATGAATATACTTTTGACCCACGGTGGAGAGAATACAGAACGTGGCGCCGATGGCAATACCGCTAGTCGGCTCTCAGTGAATTTGACAGAATCAGCTGTTTTGCTGACGTCACAGTCGAGATGACAGCAGTAGTGATGTGCTGAGTCAACACTTTTCAAGTATCCAATACTCTCGATACTCGGTACCGAAACATATAGGTTTCGAATAAAAGCGCACATAGGCCAAAAATATGGAAAAAACGGTTCAGGGGAGACTCGCCTATCAAAACCCGAATGTAGGAGCCAATAGAGCTTTTAATGCTGATTCAAATGAAAGATGTATATATGTCGGTTCCAGGCTCTTACTTGTTTAAAGCACTTTTGTTCCAGCTGAATCGGATGATATCATTTTTGTAGGCTGACTCTCTAACTAGTTAGCGACATATTCTTTAACCAGTTAGCGACAATTTTCGAATCGGTATCGGTTTTCTTGACGTATGATATGAAATATTTTTACGGGCTTGTTAGTCGAAACGACTAACACCAACTTAGAATTGAAATAACAAACATAAAAGAGTTAAAAACGAAACGAAACGTTTTATCAATTTTAGTTCTTTATAGTTTTTCAAACACATAAACAAAATATTAAATACATACTATTTTCTCTGTTACATTTTATAAACAAAATGGTAAATGACTTCAGAGAGAGGTACGAAGCGAAACACGATTTTTGTTAGTCGAATCGACTAACGCAGCACGTCCAGGGTTAAGCACTAGATTTAGTGCTTTTGGAAAACTAAAACGCCAAAAAAAAAATTATTTAGCGCTTTTTTAGTGCTTTTTTTCTGAACTAAAATTCCTCCGAGATAGGTAAAACCTGAAATATTTCAAGCTGTGGCAGCACTGAATTTACAAGAATCTACAAATATAAATGCACTAAAATATAACCATGATTGATAAAAAGCTGAAGTTACAAACCCATCTTTTTGAATTCTATTCGCGTAAGTTAAGTATTTCTCTTTTTCTTTTCTAATTATTTGTACAAATTTTGATGTTTTTACCACCTGAATAAAAAACATCGTTTCTTGGTGCTGAATCCAAATCTGGCCGCACAATTGCTTAGCACTAGAATTTTGAGATATCCTAACCTCAAAGTGCCAAAAACACGGTTTTTGGCGATATTTGAGGTTATATAATGAAAACATAAAATTTTTTGCTCATTTCTACTTATGGCATCATTTTCATTTGTTGCGATTCGATTTTTCTTTCTCGAGATATACCAGTTTTAATGCGCAGTACTTCGATATTACGTCGTACGTATGAGTCATCATAGCATGTGTAGAGGCTTTTCAATCGATATGAGCGAAAAATTTTGTGTATTGATTTATGTATGTATTCTTGTAAATATTCTTAATTTTTTGCTTTTGTTAAAAACAAACTGTTATAAAAAAAGCATCTTTTGATTCAAAAATTTTTGGCGCTTTTAGTGTGATAAAACGCTTTTTTTACAAGTTGTTGGTGCTTTTTGAAAATCAAAAGTTGGCAACATTGGCCAGAACCTTGTCGGTAACATCATTCTTGCTGTTTGCTTCGGAAATGTGTGACTTTTCTGACGGCTATGCAATAATTCTGCATGCGGTTTTCCTTCGGCGTTAGGATGGAACCGTTCTAACAAAACGTTGAGGCTGGATGAAAAGGTGCAGATGTCAGATGCTTGATGCCTCGGTTTTCACAAAATTGCTTAAACGATACCGCAGTTAGCTGCGGACCATTATCGCTGACTATGGTTTAAGGAAGACCTTCAATTGCAAAATTTTTTGCCAGTGCTGTTGTGGTGTCTGCCGTAGTAGTACTTTTAAGCTGTGCCATGTATGGAAAATTTGAGTATGAGTTCACACATATAAGACACATGTAACCAAAAATTGGTCCAGCGAAGTCCATGTGGATTCTCTCCCAAGGTGTATCGGCTACCGGCCAATTACTGTATTCTCTTGGCAGCGGTGCGTTGATAATTTTACAAGTATCACACGGCTGTAATGACTCAATGCTTTTTTCCATTCCAGGACACCAACAGTGCTTGCGTGCTAACTGTTTCATTCTGTTGATACCCCAGTGTCCCTCGTGCGTAGGGTTGCCAGACGTACTGCTTTTGGGAGTAAACGTACTCCTTTTTATTCCATGTACTCCCAAAAAAAAATATCTGGAAATGTACTCCTTTATTAGTTTTGTATTTCTTTGTACTCCTTTTTCCAGCTTTTAATATTTTATCATATACAGGGTGTAAAATAATTACTGTTGTACAGTTTTTTTGATAAAATAAAACTGGCCTTTATAGATTTTGTGAAAAAAGTAGTTCATTGTTAATTATCCACAGATTTTACTTTAATTTTATTAATTTGTTTTTAAAATTTAACCTTCATTTGGGTTTACCGGCGATAAACACTTTGAGAGAAAAGCGCAAGTAAAAAAAGTCGTTATTGTATAGTTTTTAAATTTAACCCTCATTTGGTTTTACCAGGGGGTTTGGGAGAAAAGGGCAGCGGCACGCAAGTCTTCGTCGGTTACTTTATTACATATCTTCTGTAACCATAGGCTAATTTCCTCCCACTAGGAGGGAATTCATTCGACCAACCCTGTACAGTTTTTTTTTCTTTATACAAAATCTAAGAAAAAATACACCTGAAAAAGAGGTGTGTGCCGCATGTACTTATCTCCCAAAGCTGGCAAATGCAAATAAGGAATAACATTTTAAAACCAATTAATAAAATTAAAGTAAAATATTTACAAAGTTAACAAAAAATACTTTGTTTAACAAAATCTATAAAGAACTACTACTACTATGTTTATACGTAAGCTATTTGCAAATAAAAATAATTTGCAAATACTTAACTCACTGTTTATTCGATGGTGAAAAATTCTTTTTAATATTGCCTGATTATAAAAAGGCAATAATATGATCATCGAAAAAGAAAATAAAGTTAAAAATGGCAACGTCTTGATTATAAAAAGGCATTAAGATGACCATCGAAAAAGAAAATAAACCTAGGAATGGCGCCGTCTTGCGCTTATTTGCAAACAGTACCACTAATCAATACTTATTTGCGTGATATAGTTATTTGCAAATAAAAAAATAACTCAGCGTTTATACGGCAAAGTTTACCATTTTGCAAATTCTTATTTGCAAATAATAGGTGCGTATAAACGTAGTATGTGATAGTGAAAAAGTGTAAGCATGGCCGTAGCAAGGTAGGTGCAGGGCGCTCGGATATAAAAATTAGAAAAATATTAAATTATTTATAAGGCTTAATTTAAAAAAATGGCCATACATTCAGGAAGAGTCTGGAATACTTTCCTATAAGAGCGGTCATTGAATAGGCGGTGAGCGAAGGGGGAGTGGGCGTGGCACCTCCAACCCCCACCTAGGCGCCCTATGGGTCCCAGGGACCCCTTAGAAAAATCGCCAAAAATCACAATTTTCACTTGCGTCCACAGTATTTTTGCGTAGAATTCGGTTAGGGATTATAACCCTTACTACGTAGAATCCTCCTTTCTGTGTTGCCGAAGAAGAGAGGAGGAACCCCTCTCTTCGTCAAAAGTGTATAACATTTTCATTTGGATATAATTCCGGCTTTGGTGTCCAAAGTATTTTTGCACTTCACTCCTTTCTGCGTAGGCGGCCTTCGGACGCGCTTAGGGATTATAAACCTTACTAAGTAGAATTCTCCTTTCTGTGTTGCCGGGGAAGAGGGGCAGGCACCTCTTTTGTTATCAAGGGTATATAAAATGTCCCGTGCAAATGAATATTCAACCTTTTTCAAACGAAAAAACACAAGTGAAAATTGTGACTTTTGATCATTTTTCTAAGGCGAACCATAGGGGCCCTAGGTGGTCAAGAGTAACATTTTTGTCAATGGCGGTTCATGCCCTCTCCAAAAAGGTCGGAAAAGGTGCCACGTCCACTCCCCCTTCGATCTCCATCTCTTTAACAACCTCCCCTATTGGAAAGCCAACCCATATAGTTATTTATTTTTCACATTTATTGTTGCTTTGAAAAAGATTTTTAAGATATCTTTGTTTGTTTGTACCTAATTAATGGTAATTTGTAACAATAAATTGCACAAAAAATAAAAATTGTACTCCTTTCTTATGTCATGTACCGCTTTTTTCCTATCGAAAATATAAATGTACTCCTTTCTCCGTTTCAAAATCTGGCAACCCTACTCGTGCGACATTGCTAGAACTTGAGCTTGTAAGGATGTTGGGATAACAGCGCGATTTTTTGTAGGCAAATAACGTAATTTTGCACTGTATGTGCTAAACGGCGATGCAAATATGGCGCCAGATCGCTATCATGGCATTTGAGGCTTTTAGGCCAGCCCCTTTCAATAAAGGATCTGACTTTTCCCAAAACGCCGTCTTTTTTAGTACCTTCTATCAGGAGCTTGATATTTACAGGTGTTTAAAGCGTTTCAATGTTCATGCAGGCTTGTTCGTGGTCAAATTCGATATCTGTCTCCATAGGTAGTCGGGATGTTGCGTCAGCGTTTCCATGAGCAGTTGTGTTTCGATATTTAATATCAAATTGATATGTCATTAGCGTGATAGCCCAGCGCTGCAGTCGATGTGCAGTCATAGTTTGAAGTGATTTATTTGGATGAAAAATTCTAACCAACGGCTTATGATCCGTTACTAGCGTAAATTTACGCCCATAAAGATATTGGTGAAATCTATTTACAGCAAAAACGATGGCCAACCCTCTTTTTCAATTTGGCTATACTTCATTTGATACTGGTCTAAAGTTTCGGATGCGAAGGCAATAGGGTGCTCGGTGCCATCGGCATATACGTGAGAAATCACAGCCCCTAGTCCATAAGAGGTCGTATCTGCCGCTAAAGTGATAGGTAATTCGTCTTGAAAATGCGAGAGTTGAAATGCGTTCACAATTTCAGTCTTTAGCCTCTCAAAAGATTTTTGTTGCTCGGCTTTCCACTCAAAATGTGTGTTTTTAGTACGCAACATATTAATCGGCGCGGATAAAGTTGAAGAATTTGCAATAAAACTGCGATAATAATTTTCCTTACAGATGAAGGTTTCAACTTGCTTCAAATTAGTAGGCGGTCTCAAATTTTTTACGGCAGCTACTCCGGCTTCATCTGGAGAAATTTAGCTGAAATGCGTCGCCCCAGATATTCGATTTCTTCACGGAAAAAGAAGCACTTTTGCTTTTTACATTTTATGCTATTGATTTGTAAGATTTTTAACACTTGTTCCAAATTGTATAAATGTTCATTTGTCGTGGGTGCAGTCACAATGATATAATCTAAAAAATTTCGACAGTCATTCGTACTTGCCAAAAGTCGGTCCAAATAACGCTGGACTATTGCTGGAGAACTGGCAATACTATAAGGTAACCGTTGGTATT